>NW_024598711.1:0-36231 GCF_004379255.2 Salvia splendens
TTCTCGTTGATGTACCCGATTTTCTTTAGAACAAATGATGTATTAAATAAATTTTTGTTGGACTTTTATCGGATGTATCATACATTAAAATTTTTTATTATGGGACCTTATTTATTTATTTATTTAAATTTATTATATTAATATAGGTGTAATATATTTACGTGTTCTATTCACTTGCCTATCGTCAAAACAAATAACGACGACAATCTATCGTAGTTAGGATTTAATCGCATAAAAGTCACTTATATAAATAATCAAGCTAATAATATTGTTTCTAATAATATTGGCTTAGCGGGTCATTACAGTTTGATTCACACTCACCCCCACCACTCTCCCTTGGCTTTTGAGTCTCACATTTTCGCCTTTTCTCACACTCTATTGGCTTTTGAAGCATGCCCTTACTCTCTAGCTTTTTCTCTTTCTCTCGATCCTCTCTCAAGTGCTTGTTTCCATTAGCAACCTCATGTAGCTTTGGTTCGGTGTTCAAGATTTGAAAGGCATTCAACGGCTCACATTCGTCTTCGGCTTCCACTATGCTATACACACCATCATTGAAAGTTGAGCGTGTGTCTAATTCATGTATACAGTCGATGCTTCCAAGCATCCCCGGGAAGCCGTGGGCCCGCTCTTGCATGTCGACCAACTTCCTAACGTCGTCGGTCGTTGGCTTTCTCAAGTACGTATCCTTGAATGCTTCGACGACTGCCCGACAAAATCTAGCGAGGGACTCCCGTCCAGTAGGCTCACTTACATGGAGATACTCATCGAACATATCTGATGTAGTTCCGTAAGCGAGTTGACGAATGGCAGACATGCATTTCTGCAACGTCGATATACTTTCCCGGCCCACAGCATCGGTAGTTTGGCAGAAATACGGATCACGAGCTACAACTGTGTTGACAATGCGTAGGAACAAAGGCCTCCGCATCCGGAACCGGCGACAGAACATCTGATCACTCCACGCGGATCTCTAGAGAAATTGATGTGAATCCAGGTATTCAAAATCATAAAATGCAACAATGTCGAGGGCCATGGGTTGATTGGGGGGCCGAGAAGAGGGTGGAGACATGGCAAGGAGCCTAGCCGGATTGGGAGGTCTGATTCAAACCGGAATTTGACTATGAAGATAAAGTCCAAATACTCTCTTAAGATAACCATTGTCTTCATCGTCGAAAGATCTTCGCGTGGGTATCTTGCATACCTCAATCGGATCCCGGATGAGTAAGTTATGATCGTTTTAAGAAAGCCGCGCAATGCAGAACAAAATGCGCGGGCGGGCGTTTTTCCTCATGCAAAACGCCCGGTCGGGCATTTTTGTCGAGAGATTAATTTTTGTTCAGAAACTTCGCGCGGTCGGGCGAAATGAGCCTAGGGAAACGCCCGGTCGGGCGTTTTGTCCGGGATGTGACTTTTTGACCAAGATTTGTTTTATTTTGCTCCTTTTCACTCATAGTATAAATAGACATGTTAGGGTTTTTTCTATGGCAGCTTTGAACATTTTGTAAACCTACCAAAGACTCCATTGTGAGCATTCCTCTTCATCTTTGAAGATTTATCAAAATTCCTTGTGGTTGCATTTTAATCTATTGTCGGGCTTAGGTTGAATGTTAAGGTATGCAATTCTAGTTCTTGTGTTGCTAGTTTTGTGGAGCCATTAGATTCTTGTTTTGGTGAAAGTTGTCTTGGGTTGTCTTCATTGTTTTGTAGAAGGTCCATAGGTTCCAAGCATTTATCTAAATCATAACACCTTCACCTTCTCCCTTTTCCACCATTTTTATTGTTTCATTTCTTGTTGGAAAAGGGAGAAGGTGAAGGTGTTATGATTTAGATAAATGCTTGGAACCTATGGACCTTCTACAAAACAATGAAGACAACCCAAGATAACTTTCACCAAAACAAGAATCTAATGGCTCCACAAAACTAGCAACACAAGAACTAGAATTGCATACCTTAACATTCAACCTAAGCCCGACAATAGATTAAAATGCAACCACAAGGAATCTTGATAAATCTTCAAAGATGAAGAGGAATGCTCACAATGGAGTCTTTGGTAGGTTTACAAAATGTTCAAAGCTGCCATAGAAAAAACCCTAACATGTCTATTTATACTATGAGTGAAAAGGAGCAAAATAAAACAAATCTTGGTCAAAAAGTCACATCCCGGACAAAACGCCCGACCGGGCGTTTCCCTAGGCTCATTTCGCCCGACCGCGCGAAGTTTCTGAACAAAAAATTAATCTCTCGACAAAAATGCCCGACCGGGCGTTTTGCATGAGGAAAAAACGCCCGCCCGCGCATTTTGTTCTGCATTGCGCGGCTTTCTTAAAACGATCATAACTTACTCATCCGGGATCCGATTGAGGTATGCAAGATACCCACGCGAAGATCTTTCGACGATGAAGACAATGGTTATCTTAAGAGAGTATTTGGACTTTATCTTCATAGTCAAATTCCGGTTTGAATCAGACCTCCCAATCCGGCTAGGCTCCTTGCCATGTCTCCACCCTCTTCTCGGCCCCCCAATCAACCCATGGCCCTCGACATTGTTGCATTTTATGATTGTGAATACCTGGATTCACATCAATTTCTCTAGAGATCCGCGTGGAGTGATCAGATGTTCTGTCGCCGGTTCCGGATGCGGAGGCCTTTGTTCCTACGCATTGTCAACACAGTTGTAGCTCGTGATCCGTATTTCTGCCAAACTACCGATGCTGTGGGCCGGGAAAGTATATCGACGTTGCAGAAATGCACGTCTGCCATTCGTCAACTCGCTTACGGAACTACATCAGATATGTTCGATGAGTATCTCCATGTAAGTGAGCCTACTGGACGGGAGTCCCTCGCTTGATTTTGTCGGGCAGTCGTCGAAGCATTCAAGGATACGTACTTGAGAAAGCCAACGACCGACGACGTTAGGAAGTTGGTAGACATGCAAGAGCGGGCCCACGGCTTCCCGGGGATGCTTGGAAGCATCGACTGTATGCACTGACAGTGGAAGAATTGTCCAACGGCTTGGAGAGGACGATTGTGTTGGAGGCCGTTGCCGATTGCAGATTATGGATCTGGCATGCCTACTTTGGTGTCGCGGGGTCCAACAACGACCTCAATGTGTTGAACGAGTCTCCATTGTTCAACGACTTGTGTGCTGGGCGAGCACCGAACGTAGAGTTCATGGCCAACCACCGTCGGTATAGTATGGGGTACTATCTGGCAGACGGGATCTACCCTCGATGGCCCGTGTTTGTGAAGACTATCACAGCTCCGACAACTGATCGGAGGGCAATGTTTTCCCAAAGGCAAGAGGCGGCTCGGAAAGATGTCGAGCGTGCATTTAGAGTCCTCCAAGCGCGGTGGGCTGTCGTGAAGGGAGCGGCCCGTGGTTGGCAGCGGTCAAACATCGCCGACACAATGTATGCATGTATCATAATGCATAACATGATCGTTGAGGACGAGCAAGATAACGTCACTTTGTGGAGCGACGATCCGCTCGCCAGCACCGGGAGTAACTACGTTGTCACCGATCCGCCCGTGCAGGGCCTTCCTCCCGACATCCGCAATGTCATGACCCGTTCGGCTGCGATGCGCCAAGAGGAACAACACACTCACCTCCAAGCCGATCTAATCGAAGAAATTTGGACTCACACCAACGTTTTCCAGCATTGACGTTATGTTTTTATGTATTTTATTTTCAGTTTTAAAATTTATATGTTGTAATTTTGCAATATTCGGTGAAATTAAATTTTCCGTGTTATAAATTTCCAGTGTTTTTTATTTTACGTTCAAAATAGGTTGGAGTTGTGAATAGTGTCATTTATTAGTTGCGGCCCGAGTTACGGCCTGCAGGGTTACAGCAGTTGGGAACTGGGCCGCAACTGTAGAGGAATGATGACGTGGAGGGGACTTGGGGCCGGAAATGTGGAGGGGTTATTGATTCCCTTATGCCGACAATCGTAAACCCAATACAGGTCTGCATTATGTGAGCACGTTATGACATAGGAGTATCATTTTATGAATCTAACCAATAGTATCACAAAATTTTGTGTCAGGTATTCAAATAATTGAATGTTTAATTTCAATTTAACGAAAGGGCACAGTGATTAGTTGTCATATTTGTCAAGTAGTACGGGGGAGAAGGTGACAATCATTAAATTAAAATGTATATACACAAATATAATGGCATATCAAAATGTAAGCTCTATCTGTGATTTCAGTCAAAATTAGTTGATGGAATGTGTTATTCGAGGCGGACAAAGTTGTCAGGAATGTGGAGAACAAAGTAGTGTAACTTAATTTATCATTTTGTTTTATAAAGATAGGACTAGATAGTACTTCCTCCCTCCGTCCCAAGGAAGATGACCCCTTCCTTCGACGGCACGAGATTTTATGCAGTTTTATTTTGTGTGTTTAGTAGAAAGAATAAAGTGAGAGAAATGGAATAAAGTAGGGATAAAAAGGTTTCTATTTTAAGTAACGAGTCATCTTAGTTGGAACAAACAAAAAAGGAAAGTGAGTCATCTTCAATGGGACGGATGGAGTATTTGTTTGCTTAGACCATCCACTACGCGTCTCGCCGGTGTCTCGCGTCCCGTCCCGGAGAGACGGGACCCCGGCGCGACGCGTTGCAGCTCGCCGTCCAATCCCGCGCCGTACCGCGTCTCGTACCGCGTCGCGTCCCGTCGAGCCCAGAGACGGGCTGTCTCGCCACGCGCCTAAGCGACGTGGCGCGACCCGGCGTCGTGCTTGACGCCCACTCGCCGGCCCGCGAGTGGGCGTCGTCACGTGCTGACGCAATAAATATTTTTTTTTAAAAAAAATTCGAATTTTAAAAAAAATAAAATAAAAATAAAAGAAAAAATTTTATGTAACGGTAATAATACTGTTTTTTTGGTTTTTTTTTATTTTTTTTTATTTTTAATTAATTTTTTTACTCTATAAATACTCCTAAATACTCCTAAACTCATCATCATTTCACACACAACTACACATCTATTCTTCCTATCATCTAAATTTTCTCTCAAATTTTCATATAACAACTCAAGATGTCCGGCGACGGCGACGGCAACTACGGCGGTTCCGGCTCCGGCGGGTGGGATCTCAACGCGTTCGGCGATTGGGAGACCATGATCAACACATTGGGCGGTTCCGGTTCGTCAACGCCGGGGACCCAGGGTTTGGCGACGCCAGGGGGTACCAACCACCCAATTTTGACCATGATGCATATGTCCGCCCCTCCGCCCCGCGGTATTCGCAGGGATTATCCCAGATCCGGGAGGATTTTCCAGTTGATCCTACGCCGGGAGTAGGCCGAGGCAGTGGAGGTGGGCGAGGCGGTGGAGGTGGCCGAGGCGGTGTACAACCCCAGGCGGGCGAGGTCGAGGAGGAAGAGGAAGAAGAGGAAGAGGATCTAGGCCGGCATCCGTACAACAACCTCGAAACGCCGGCGGTGTACAACGCCTGGATCACCGTCTCGTACGATCCCATCGTCGGGAATCAACAATCTCGGAAGTGTTTCTGGGAAAAGGTCTGCGAGGTCTACCACCAAATAAAGCCGAAAGGCTCCCGCAAGCGCAAATTTAAAATGCTCCGCTCTCACTTTGACCGAGTCGACCGACAGGTCAAAAAATTCTGCGGCATCTACTCGGTCGAAGAGGCGCGCTACCAAAGCGGCACAACGGCAACCGACATTTTGACGTCCGCTTTGCGCGCCTACTACCAGGATGAACGTCATCAATTCAGATTTGTTGATGTTTGGCAGGCCGTCAAGGACGAGGAACGGTGGGCCGACGGTTTTCGCTCCAGCTCGGGCTCAACCTCGAAGCGCACGAAGCATACTGCGAGTGGCCAATACTCGTCTGGTGGTGACACCGCTGAGGGCATCAGCCAACCTGAGGCTGAATCCCAAGAGTTTGCGGGTACGGTCGGCGATGCTGGAGGATCCGCGAGTGGGCGCCGTCGACGCAAGGGACGAAGGCGGTGAAAGCGGCTAGAGCAAGGAAGGGCCAAGGCGAATCAAGCCAGCCGGCCTCGGGATCGGGCTCGCGAGGAGGCTCGGACACACTTATGGTGGCGTACATGACCGCCACAATGGCGGACACTTCCCGCTTCTCGTACGCCCAATTCACGGCCTGGTGGAATGGAATTGTGTATATGGCAGCACAACTTGGCCTTCCGACTCCCCCTCAACCTCGACCGCCTCCGGAGGATGATTAGCCGGCAGAGTAGTTTTTTTTATTTTTCTTTAAATTTGTATTTTAAATTATGTTGTGTGTTTTTTTATGTTGTGTGTTTTTTAATAAAGTGTGTTTTTAATAAAGTGTGTTTGTTTTAATTGAATTGAGTTGGGAAAAAAAATAAAAAATGAAATTGAATGAATAGTAATTAAGGGACGGTTAAGGGACGGAGTGTTGCAGGTTTCGTCCCTTAGTTAAGGGATGGAGGAAAAAAGGACAGTGGGACCCTCAAATAGTGGTCAAATAGTATTTAAGGGACAGTTTAAGGGACGATATAGAGACAGCGTAGTAGATGACCTTAGACACATGATAGTCATAGTACATCTGAATAGTTATAAGAAATGTGACAAAGGAGACGTCAAATAGCTTTTTATTTTATCACGCGAATCATCATTTTACTGATTAGGACTTGCATAAATGCATATATGTTATGCCTAATTAATCAATTTTATTGCTTCACTTCATCCTCACTACCTTCCAAGGACCACGGTCCAACCTAAATTAATTTTAGCTATTATCATTAATTTTAAGTTTGATTCTTCTAATTTTCGAAATCATGAAATTTTATTCAGTTAATTATCGACCTATATAATTAATTAAAAATATAGATATTTACATATACTTTAAGACCCACGAAATTATTTCAAATCTAAATAAGCCTTTTAACTTGATATTTATATATACTAAATTAAAATTTTCTTAAGAAGAATGTTAATTATTTTCTGACGAAATAGATTATTATTGACTGACATTAAATACATTCCATTGTTTTTTATAACAAATAAATTGTTTTGACATATACTGCTTACTAATCATAGTTTAAAATTAAATATATAGGTTTATGTTTTACTTAAGAATTTTATAATTTAAGTTTATTTATTTCACAGCTTGTACGAGAGCTAGTATATCATAGAATACAAATAAATATTTATTGAATCCAAAATTTTCATCATCTTGTGTTGAGCTATCTTCTCAATAAAATCTCCTTTAGGTCATTCGCAGCACATACTCCCCATACCAAAAACTCACCTTTACCATAAATCATAACTCCTAGTACAGTTAGAGCATCCACTATAGCTCCGGAGGGGGGCGACGGCGGGGCGCCCTATAGTGGGAGGGACGTCCGCCCCGAGGCGGACGAAAAAAAGGGGGCGGATGGACGATCGGCGACTTGCGGGCGAGGACGCGGCGATGCATCGGCGGCGGGGCGATAGGCGCGCCGGCCTATAGCGGGGCGGTGCCCGGCGCGCCGGTCCTGGGACGATTGATTTTAATTTTTTATTTTTTTTAAATTCAAATTTTACCTATAAATACACCACATTCCTTTCATTATTTTCACACCATTCCACCTCTTCATCACTCATATTTTCTCACTAGACTGAAATGGACGATTTATGGAACGACGCGTGGAATTCTCTGATTCAAGAGGTGCAATACGAGGCCGAGGAGGAGGAAGCGGCACGCGGGGCGGAACGCACGGCGGAAGTGGCGGAGGGCGCGATCCCTCGTGCGATTAGTCGTCGGCGGACCATCCAACGAGACCATAGCGGAGCGCACCAGCGTCTAATGGCGGACTACTTTGTGGATAACCCCCGTTATCCACCTGAGATTTTCCGTCGACGATTCAGAATGTCGCAACGGCTCTTCAACCATATAGCGACGAATTTGGCGAAGCGTTACCGGTGCTTCACCCTCCGAAGTGATTGCACTGGCCGGATCGGGCTGTCTATGCTTCAGAAGTGCACCGCTGTAATCCGGCAGCTTGCGTACGCCGGACCAGCTGATATGTTCGACGAATACCTACAGATGGGTGAGACGACTAGCCACACGGTGCTTTGGCAGTTTTGTAAGGGGATTCGGGAAATATTTAGTGGGGAGTTCCTACGAAAGCCCACTCTTGATGAGTGTCAAAGACTGCTGGATATGCACGGTTCGATCCACGGTTTCCCAGGAATGTTAGGAAGCATCAATTGCATGCATTGCGAGTGGAAGAACTGCCCAGTGGCGTGGAAAGGCCAGTTCACAATTGGATTCTAAAGCAAACACCCATCGATGATTCTGGAAGCCGTTGCTGACTACCGCTTGCGGATCTGGCATGCGTATTTCGGTGTTGCATGTTCGAACAACGACATCAATGTTCTTCAGTCATCACCGCTCTTCAATGACGAGTGCCGGGGTGAGGGTCCGGAAATCAACTTCGTAGCCAAGGGCACGCAGCACAGTAGGGGATACTATTTGGCAGATGGGATATATCCTCGGTGGCCCGTATTCGTCAAGACAATTCGCCAACCGGTTGGACCGAAGAAACAATACTTTGCGCGGAAACAAGAGGGTGCTAGGAATGATGTTGAGCAAGCTTTTGGTGTCCTCCAACAGCGGTGGGCCATTATACGGTGCCTGGCCTGAGTTTGGCACGAAGTTGATGTCGCGAATATTATGTTAACATGTATCATATTGCATAATATGATAATAGAAGATGAAGGATTTGCGGCAGAGCGCTGGGCACCGGAAGAGGGCACAAGTACAAGTAACGGTGTTGCCTCCGAGCCGATCTAGATGGGCGTACCACGGAGCAATGAATATTTGATCCAATGTTTCAGTGATATGCGCAGGAGCACAACCATACCACACTCCAGGCCGATTTGGTTGAAGAAGTTTGGGCACGTAAGGGAGGTGGCGGCGTAGTGTGAACACTATTATGATGTTCAACAGATTAAATTTTCGTTGTATAATTTTCCCCCCACTTTAATACGACGAAAATGTAGTGTTTAATTTTAATTTCTTCACTTATAGCCGTTTTTTTTATAATTACGTATAGTCCGATAAATTTAATTACTTATAGTTGAATTAATAGTTGAATTAAAATAAACAAAAAAAATCGGGGCTATTGGAAGTGTCCGCCTATAGTGGCGGAAACAAAAATTTGGGGCTGTGGACAAAAAAATTGAGGTTGTGGACAAAAAAAAGGGTGGGAATATTGGGGACGTCCGCCTATAGTGGATGCTCTTATCCACCTCAATTTAAATTAATCATAAGAGCATCTCCAATGCCCGGATGTCCCATTCGGACATCCACTAGGATTTCCCAAAAACACCTTCTGCCAAATCACTAGGACTTCCCATCCCACTGCCACGTCACTAGGACTTCCCATCCCACTGCCACGTCACTAGGACTTCCCCTGCACAATCCGCCATTCTCATCGCCCTTCCCACTAGGACTTCCCGCAGTAAAAAAAATCACAAATTTACAAATAAAACAATTTACGTTTACGGAAATAAAATTTCAACACGAATACGAACGAGTTTAAAAAAAAATTTAAATACCGGTCGTCCACCCGCCCGTCGCCCGCACGTCCGAGGACATCTGACGTCCTTACGGGACGTCCGTATCCGACTTGCCACGCCACAATGGCGGACGTCCCTGTCGCCCGTCGCAGATGTCCGACCGGACGTCCGCCATTGGAGATGCTCTAAAGCCATCCACAACGCTGTCACTATACCGTCCATTAACCGTCCTTTAAAGCACTATTTGCGGGCCCCACTGTACTTTTTTACTTCATCCCTTAACTAAGGGACGGAACCTGCAACGCTCCGCCCTTAACTGTTTCTTAACCGTCCCTTAAATTACTATTCATTCAATTTCATTTTTTTATTTTTTTTTCAACAAATTCAATTAATAAAAAACACACTTCATTCAAAATAAAATACCATTACAACATAAATTCCTAAAAAAAACATAAATAAAAATCCTAAAAATATTAAAACTACATAATTTAATTTCCTCCGCCAAAGTTTTCCCAAACGTGATCAATTAGATCCTCTTGGAGTTGGGCATGGGCACTAGAGTCGCATGTCCTTGACCGTGTCCGGTGATTAAGTATATAATTCATTCTATGTTTTCATAAAATAAAGATGGTATATTAAGCGGTGGTGAATCTGGTGATTGACAGTGTCTTGAAATTGATCCCTCCACTATACTTGGGGATCGTAATATGCTGCCAAAAACCATGTCCACTTCTCAGTTATCCATACTCACATGCCCACTCTCCTTTGTATACAATTGTGGTTCTACATTTCATAAGATAACTCTCGAAATTAAAGAAAATATTTTAATGCTTTTGTTGAGCCATTAATTTTATTAATTTAGTTTGATTAAATTAAATTGATAATACATTATTTAAAAAAAAATTCACCGTCGAATTTGTCTAGATAAAAGTCACCCAATAATAATTGATGAGTCATTAGCGAAAATACAGCTTGAAATTAGCTACGAATATATTAAAAATTCACTCGCACCCGGTCGTTACGATCAACATTCGTCTTCGTCATCCTCCTTTGCCACTCTGATTGTGTCAAACAATACCAAAGGAAATAAATAAAGGAATAGAATGTCAAAAAAAAAAGAGATACGAGTATAATTTTTTTAATTGATAAAAAAATTACATATATATATATATATGACATTATGTCTCAAAATCACTACCCCTAAAAATATTACTACTACTTTATAAAAATAATTATTTTCTCTATGTCCCATTATGTGAGTCATACTATTATTTATTTTTAGCCATTTTACTATACATGAAAAATTTTTCTTTGTGATAAAAATCAATATATTTAATATTTGTTACATTATTCTTTTATTTATTTCATTTATTTATTTTTTCATAATTATTCTCTTTTTAATTAACATAGATTTTTAATTTATTCATACTTTATAATCTTCCCACTTAATTCGTTATAAATCCATTCATTAGTCTCTAATTCTATCGCTAAAAGAAACGTCCAATAATTATGATGGAGTACTAATCATTCTATTAGAATGAAGTTGAAACTCTGAGGAAAATTAAAAATCGAATATTGAATAGAGGACCTCATTCGTCTTGTAAGCCTGCGGAAGAAATCGAATGTTAGTAAATGTTAAGAACGAAATTGACTGTGTTGTATGCAATGTTTTAAAAACCGGACCGGCAAGCGAACCGGCGACGTTACTGGTTCACGGTTCAACCGGTCCAACCGGTCGAACCGTTTTACTGTTGCAAATATATATAAAAATATATTAAATTTAGTAAATGATTTAAAATTAATAATATATCACAAAACATTAAACCTTATAGACAATTAGTGATGTATAAATATAAATAATATTAAAATTTAGTAAATATATTCAGATATATATTTAATATTAGTTAGTCTAGATAAAAAATTTAATATTTCATGTATTAAAATAGATAATGTTTATATTAATTTAAGAAAATTTATTTCGTAAAATAATATATAATCAAATACGAATTAAGTACTTATTAATTAGTTTAGATAAGATTATTCATTAATGTCAATAGCTAGGGTATATAAATTAAGTATGTAATATAAAAAATTTATTTATAGTAAATAATGAATCTTATATGGTACTAATAATAATATAGGTGGTAAGTAGAGCATCATTAAAATATAAAGGATGATAATTATATATATTATAATTAACAATTATATTAAAGAATAATAAAATTAAAATGAATTATTAGTTTTTGTAGATAAAATTAATGGTTAATGTATAAAAATATTTAATGTTCAAATGGCTCAATGAGCCCATGTGGTGGAGTGGTAGAGGTCTTCTTAACTAGAAGAGAGGTCATGAGTTCAACCTCTACCAACAACAAATTTTTAAAAATTTTGAAAAAAAACAGAAAACCGGTTTCCGGTTCCCGGTCTAACCGGTCCGACCGGCCGGTTCCACCGGTTCACGGCTGTTCAATGCAGTGGTGGTTTAAAGGGGTGAACCGGACCGGACTACCTACCGGTTCGCGGTCCGACCACTAGTACTATTAGATTTCTCACGAATAATCACTCTAATTTAAACATTTTAAAACATTTGGTTTAGATGATACACCCAACCACTTTTTTCGGGAGCAGATCCTTTGCTGTTTTGAAAAACACATCACATTGTGCGGTGCTTAAAACACAAAAATTTTTGAATGACACGACGACAACTGGACTTCTATTTCTGTGGTATAATATTTTTTAAAAATTGTTTTTCACTTAAACACTTTACAAAATTCAGTTAGTTATATAAATTAAAATTCTTACGAATACAAAAAAAAAAGTAAAATAAAAAATACACGACAAAATATAAAACATACATTTATTATATTCAGAATTTATAAGTGTTTTAATTTATGACTCTAATTGAATTTTTAAGTTTTAATGTTAGAAACATAACTAAATAGAGAATGAGATATTCCCATATAATGTGGTTTCATTTAATAATTTTTGTGTTTTAAGCACAGCACAAGGTGCTGTGTTTCTCAAAACAGAAGAGGATCGGCTCTCCTTTTTTTCGCTCCTATTAAATATTCATCTTTCTTTTTCTCTTATTTTAATGCTTATACCCACTTTTTCTCTCTCCAATTAAACACATTAACCAATAACTCCTAAAATCCCGTATCGGTCAAAAAATGTGTCATTTTAACCGGGACGGATGGAGTAGTATATTTTTGCTCTCTCTCTTCCTATGGAAAATCTACAAGAACTATTGAAATATGTGCTTCGCGAAAATTTAGTTTTCGTTTAATAACTTATAAATGAACATAAATTAAATCGTTATTTTCTTACAATAATAAAATAAAGTTCAACTCTGAGATTCAAAATAAATAGTGAACCCCAAACCTCTGTTTGATTCGAGGAGTGTTAATTGAAACACAGAGAGTAATAAAAAAGAGTCTGTATCGGGGTCGCATAATGTCCAAAATGGATTGGAGCCAAGTCATAGAATCCAAGAAGCTATATATATGAATTTTTTACGATTGATGGACAGCCCAATATCGTTTCTGATTTATAGTTAACTTTTACATAATTAATAAAAACAAAATCCGAGAGTAAAAAATAAAAGCTACTGAAGTATCAAGTTTCAATAAAGTGTAGATAGTTTATTCTAAAAGCATCTCCGACAAGAAAATATAAATGAAATATGTATATCATCTATTTAGCTTCTAAAAAAGTGAAATATATTTTTCTGAAAAGTAACACGTTCCAAAGAAAAAATGATAGAAAGTTAAATGATTTTTTATAAATAAAATAATAGTACAACATGAATTAAAAAACATAAAGTGTAATACCTTCTCAAATACCTCTCCCCTTGGCATTAATGGTTTTTCATGAAAACCATGTAAATATGGTAGTTATAAGATTTTACCTCTCCATTGATGAAAGGGTAAAAATACTTCTTCAAAGTAGGAAAAGTATAATACCTTCACAAATACCTCTCCATTTGGAGAATGATTTTTTATAAAAAAAATAAATATGGAAGTTATATAACTTTATTTCCCCATTTAGTACCAAGTCAAATAGTCAAATGGAGACTTTTATTCAGGGATGAAGAAGTAAAAAAATTGCTCCACTAAGAGCATCCACAATAAGGCGGACATCCCAATAGCACTAGCACTAACCAAAAACATCTTCTACCACGTCACTAGGACTAACCACTACACTGCCACATCACTAGGACTAACCACTGTACAATAATAGCCTAGCACTAGGACTAACCAACAGCCTAGCCAATAAAATAAATTCACAAATGCGGAATTAAAAATTTGACATGGATACGGACAAATAAAGTATAATAATAATTTCATTAAATAATTTTTTTTACATAGTACAATTAAAAAAACACTGATAATAACAAATCATGTTATAGATATGTGTGCACTCCTCCGCGCCCATAACTTTTCAATTATATCTTTCTAGAGTCGAATATGGGCTTCTTGTTGTTGAAGATCGGCAAATGCGGTGACCCGTTCGGCGTCCCCATGAGGTATCCCCATTAGTACATTGGCGGTGCCACGCCGTGGCTTGGACTGGCAGCATCTTCATTGGACCAATCAGTCAGTTCTGGACCTTCATGTTCGACGATCATGTTGTGCATGATAATACATGCGTACATGACATCAACAATGCAGTTTTGATACCACAACCGTGTTGGATCCTTCACTGCCTCCCATCTAGCCTGGAGCACACCAAATGCCCGCTCCACATCCTTGCGCGCCGCCTCCTATCGTTGCGCAAAGTAAATCCTCTTTGGATCTGTTGGGCATCTGATTGTCTTCACAAAAACGGGCCACCTAGGGTATATCCCATCCGCCAAATAGTAGCTCATATCGTGTTGGTTGTCGTTGGCGACGAAACCGATGGTCGGACAAACGCCCATGCACTCCTCGTTGAAAAGGGGCGACGACTGGATGACGTTGATGTCATTGTTTGGTCCGGCTACCCCAAAATACGCATGTCAAATCCATAGTCGGTAGTCAGCTACGGCTTCGAGGATCATCGTGGGATTCTTGCCTTTTAAGTCGGTCGTGTACATCCCTTTCCAGGAGGTGGGGCAGTTCTTCCATTCCCAATGCATACAATCTATGCTGCCCAACATTTTGGTAAACCGTGCACATTCCCGTGCATCTGCATTAGATTCTGACAGTCTTTGGGGGTAGGCTTTCGAAGATACCTCTCCCCGACCCTGCAGAAATGCTCCAGACACTCGCGGGCAGTCGTCTCGCCGATGTGAAGGTACTCGTCGAACATGTCGGTCGCGCCTCCGTAGGCCAACTACCTGATTGCGGCAGTGCACTTCTGTATGGGCGAGTGACCGGGTATGCCACTCGCATCCTCCCTGAATTGGAAATACTTGTACCGATGCTCTAAAGCATTCACGATACATATAAATAGATCCTGGTGCATCCTAAAACGCCGTTGGAAAAAGGTCACCCCAAACCGCGGCTGCTCAACGAAGTAGTCGTCAAACAACCGTTGGTGGGCACCAACGTGGTCCCGGGGTACTACATCTCGATGATGGATGGGGCGAGGTACCGCCGGCTGCTGCTGCTGCCGCCGCTGGCACAAGTGCTCTTGCACCATCCGATTTATCTCCGCGGACGTATAGGCCGGCAACTCTTCGTTAATTCGCCACGACTCGTCAACATCCCCACCACTAGCCATTTTTTGATCCACAAATCAAATGAGAAATGTAGAGAGAAGGAAGAGAAACTCGTTAATACAAGTGGTGCAAATGAAATGAAGTGCAACGGGGCGTATATATAGAGTTTTGAAAAAAAATTGAAAAATACGGTTGCCCGTCCGCTTGTCCGTCACGTCAACACAATAACGCTAACCCACCACGGATGACCGCTCGTCCTACCCGTTGCCCGCTCGCCGACTACAATAGTGGACGAACGCGACGGACGAGCCGCTAGCCGGTTGCTCGTCCTAGCGGACTTCCGCTATTGTGGATGTTCTAAGTTGGTGGACGAATTTTATTTTTGTTATCAAATTGACTATTTTGCTGAATTACCACTTATTACTACTTTGATGACGTGATATGCAGAAGATCTTCTGGTTAAATATCCAGGACTGTATTTTTCAAAAAAAATTTACTTCCTCTGTAGTAGGAGCGTTTATTTTTTCACGGGATTTAAGAAAAAATTATGTCAAGTGAGTTAAATAAATTAATGATAAAGTAGGAAAGATAAAAGATAGAAAAATGAAGAAATAATAAAGCAAAAGATAGTAAAATAAGAGAGAATAAATGTTGTTTTTGCCAAAAAGAAAAATGATGTGACAATCAATTGTCACATTAGTGCTCGGAAATATGTGCTAGGTGAACACCCTTTTTTTTGTAGTGACCCAAAAATGAATACAACTCAGCTACATAGGGACGGAGGAAGTACTACATGGGACTCTAATTGGAGTAAATTAATAAATTAATTCTTTTGCTATTAAAATAATAGAAAATAATTATTATAGCAAGAAAGATTTAAAAAAACTAGTCACACTTACTATTTTATCTCAACAAAGCTCTTTTGTATTGTAAATTGATCATTGTTTACAATTGATGAAATCAAAATGTTTCTTCAATAGCTTACTTTGCATACAATAGCTTAAGACCATCGGCAGTGGCGGACGTCACCGTGGAATTCCCACCGGCGTGTGGAAATTCCGTGGCGGACGTCCGCCATTGTGCGTGGCATGCACGGATACGGAATTCCGTAGAGGAATTCGCAGTTCTGAGGAATTCTGCGGGGAATTCCGTGCGAACGTCCGCCATTGTGTTGACTTGTCCGCGCGGAATTCTCGTTTATTGAATTAAATATTTTTTAATTTCTATAAATACATCCCGTTGAACTTCATTTCATTCGCACCACTTGTATTAACAAGTTTCTCTTTCTCTAAATTTCTTTTATATATCTGTAATGGCCGGTAGTGGTAGTGTTAGCGGTAGCGGTAGTGGTAGTGGTAGTGGTAGTGGTGGTGATGGGCATTATGAACACATGATGCGACCGATTCACGCACGTGTGCGGGAGGCCGCGGAGAAGGAGGAAAAAGCAGCCTCGGCGCCGACGGTGCCTCGACCCATCCATCGTCGCACTATAGTACCTTGAGACCACCTCGCTGCCCACCATAGGTTGTAAGCGGATTACTTTGCACCGGAGCCACGGTTTGGGGAGAACCTATTCCGGTGACGGTTTAGGATGCATCGTCCGCTCTTTCTGCGTATCGTGGGTGCTTTGGAGCGTCGATGCGGGTAATTCAGGGTGCGGGAGGATGCGGCTGGTAAACCCGGCCACACGCCGATTCAGAAGTGTACTGCCGCAATCAGGCAGCTGGCATACGGAGGCGCGACCGATATGTTCGACGAGTACCTCCACATCGGCGAGATGACTGCCCGAGAGTGCCTGAAGTATTTTTGTCAGGGCGTTAGGGAGATATTCGGGGATAGGTATCTTCGGAAGCCTACCCCCGAAGATTGTCAGGCTTTGCTGGATATGCACGGGAATCAACACGGTTTTTCGGGGATGTTAGGCAGCATAGATTGTATGCACTGAGAATGGAAGAACTGCCCCGCTGCCTGGAAAGGGATGTACACTACTGGTTTCAAGGCCAAGAATCCCACGATGATCCTTGAGGCGGTAGCTGACTACCGGTTGTGGATTTGGCACGCCTATTTTGGAGTAGCCGGGTTGAACAACGACATCAACGTCATCCAGTCGTCGCCCCTTTTCAACGACCAGTGCATGGGCGTCGGTCCGGCCATCAACTTCATCGCCAACGGCAACCAGCACAACATGGGATATTATTTGGCGGATGAGATATACCCTATGTCTTTGTGAATACGATCAGGTGCCCAGCAGATGAAAAGAAAATGTATTTTGCGGGTCGCCAGGAGGCATCGCAGACATCATGTACGCATATATTATCATGCACAACATGATTGTCGAAGATGAAGGTCCAGCACTAACTGATTGGGCCAATGATGATGTTGATGCTGCGGGTCCAAGCCACAGCGTGGCCACTAGCAATGTACGCATGGGGATACCCCATGACGAAGTCGATCGAGTCACTGCATTTGCCGACATGCGCCAAAAATAAGCACATGTTTGACTCCAGAACGATATTATTGAAGAAGTATGGCAGCGGAGGGGTCGTCGTTGATGTAGTTTTAAATTATGGAAATATATATTTTTTAATTTGGTGAAATGTTCTTTTCTTTTTTTAATGGAATTTTTTTCCCTATTTGTGTCGAAATTTTAATTCCGTTAATTGTTTAATTCCGAAAATTGTTTAATATGTGAATTTGTGAATTTTTTTTATTGTGGGAAGTCCGTCGGGAATTCTGCGGGGAATTCCGCCACTGTGCAGTGGGAAGTCCGTATGACATGGCAGGAGGTGTTTTTGGGAATTCCGCCGGGAGCTCCGCACCACTGCTGATGCTCTAATAATATCAAAATGTTTCTTCAATATCAGGTACAAAAGGCCATCAAATTTTGCTGGAACCAACACGACAACTTACATTCGAGACATACCAAAGATTATTCACCCCTACATATGTATATAGATCAAGTTTCCAGCAACCATGTTTAAATTCCAAGCTTATTAATAGAAAAAAGTAGCACCAGTTGTCATACTTTGTGTTGCACAGCTCCAAGCTCCTGATCCCCTCCATAAACAGAGTTGTGCACGGAGCGCTCGAACTTCTCGCCATCGCCCCAGAGCGCGTACGCCTCCTCCCCATGCACGGCCTCATCGCCCAAACGCAGCTGCTCGTCCGACATCCTGAGCGGGATGACGAGCTTGATGAGGTTGCATATGATGCTGGTGACAACGACGTTGAGGACGAGGATGTAGACGACTCCGAGGATCTGGATGCCCATTTGCTTGAAGCCGGCGCCAGCTCTTCCATTGTGGATGCCGTAGGCCAAGCCTATGTAGTGCTCGTAGTTGTCGACGAGGTAGAAGAGGTGGCAAAGCCTTGGGTTGGCGAAGAACCCGGTGAGGAGGCCGCCTAGGGTTCCGGCCACTGCGTGTGTGTGGAATACGGCCATTGTGTCGTCGACTTGGCGGAGAAGCCATACTTTCTTGTGGAGGACCATCATCGTGAACCACGGGATCGAGCCGGAGAGGATGCCCATTATGATGGCTGCCCATCCTTGCACAACCCCTGCCCATTATAAAGTTTGGTCAAGTTTTGATTCGCATCTTTTAAATCAATCAGAAAAATTATAAAGTTGAATATATATACAATTATCCCAGTTTAAATTTTTTTAATAAAATTAAGTTATCTGATACGATGGTTGGAAATCATAGGTTGACGTATTTGTCGATGAGATTAGCGATGTAATTTATTTATAAAGAAAACGACATTGTTGATTGAAAAAATTGAAAAAGATTATTAGATTTTGTTGACGTGGATGAAATCCATATTTCATGATTTTTAAAGTAGTGAGACGAACAAGAAATTAAGTAAATTAAGTTTAATGATTTTTCTGGCAATTTATTCTAATTAGCATATGAAAAAATCACTTTGAAATTTTTCACTTATCATCAATTGGTTCATCAATTGGTTTTAAAATGGAACCTCGTGAATTTTTATCGATCGTGTACCTGCAGCAGGAGTGATGCAAACCAATCCGGTGATCATCCCTTGCGTGGCCCCGATGACGGATGGCTTCTCGAAGAATATGATATCCAAGAGCAACCAAGTGAGCAAGCTAGTGGCGGCGCAGACGTGGGTGTTGAGCACGGCAAGCGAGGCGTCTATACTGGCCATATAAGGATCACCACCGTTGAACCCGGTCCACCCCATCCACAGCAGCCCCGCCCCAGCCAACATCAGCAGGATGTTGTTCGGGGGGAACCTCTCCCTATCTTTAGTCTCCCTCGGCCCCACCTACAACCACACAATCAGAAGCTAATTCAAAAAAAAAACATAATACTACTCCTCCCTACCCAGTAGGCGGCGGTGAAGCCGGCGACGCCAGAGGAGAGGTGGATGACGTAGCCGCCGGAGTAATCAATGAGGCCCTTCTTGGCTAGCCAGCCGTTGGGGCTCCAGATGCTGGCAGCGCCGATGGTGTAGGAGAAGGTGAGCCAGAGAGGGACGAAGGCCATCCAGGCGTAGAAGCTCATCCGCCCGAGGAGGGCGCCAGCGATGAGGATGAGGGTAATGGCGGCAAAGACGAACTGAAAGTAGAGCATGGTAGCGGTAGAGAACTTGTATCCACCAAACGACTGCTTGAGGAGCACGTGCTGGTCGAGCGCGTCGTCGATCTTGTTGAGGAACGGCGCGAACTTGTTCCCGAATGACATCTGGTAGCCCCAGCCCACCCAGCAGATCAGCACCGCCGCGAAGGCGTAAAGCGCCATGAAGGCCGAGTTCACCGCCCACTTCTTCTTCACGATGCTGCCGTACAGGATCACCAGCCCCGGAATGCTCTGCAGCCCCACCATCGTGGCCGCGGTCAGCTGCCATGCGTTGTCGCCTTTGTTCATCCATGCCGGGTTTGCGGCGTCCGGGATCAGGTTCGGCGGGAGGAACGAGTAGTCCGGGGTGCTCGTTGCCATATTTCTCTTTCTCTACTGATGTTGTGTACAATAATACTAGGCTAAGGTGCATTTATTTATATGTGTATGTTGGTTAGATTAATTATAACATTGGAAGCATTTTTTTGGATTCATTTGAATTAATGAGAGTTACGTGGGCGATGAATACGATTAATTGGTACAAATGAAATTCAAAATGTTACAGGTTGTATTCCTTCCTTGTGTGTGTAGATTGATTATTCCGATGATGGATATTTTTCTTCTTTTTTTGTTGTCATGTTAATATTAGTACTAGTAAATCATGTTTGCTAGCTTGTTGTGATGGATTCTAATGCTGTTTGATTTGTCACATTGTTGTTCATCTAATCAAGTTTACCTGTATTAAAATTCTAGAATATTAGCTATAACAAATAATGATATGCATGAAATTGGTTACAAACTTAATTTACATGATGAATTAGCTTCCCACAATATTAGAAGTTCTATTGAGTCATTTTTTACACTTATTATTTCAAGGGAATCTTTTTTAGTTTAGTTTTCAATGGCTCATATAAGGTATGGATCGGAACAGGACCATTCACTAGTTAAACGAACCAGACTTGGATAGGCTTGAGGCCCAACCCCGGCTTAAGACCACCCCAGTCCAAGCCCAAATAAAAACAACAACTACAAATCATAAGTAATTATAATTAATTCTCCTCTAGTTTCCACTTAATTTTAACATATCTCAAATGCTTATTTTAGTTTATATTATACTGTAAAATTTCTCTTTACCTGTTTAAAAAGAAATTTTAATAAGATAAATTTGAATGTACATATTTATTTAAGTAAATAATAATTAATAATACAATTTTAAAATCATCCGAAAACAATATATACGAACTATAATTTAAAATATGAAACTTATTAACAGTTTAATATTCTAGTTATAACTATGTTTAATTTATACTATATCCGTCCCACAATAGAAGTCACACTTCTTTTTTACCATAAATAGTAAATAAGTATCACATTCCGCTAACTCACTTCACTCACATTTTATTATAAAACCAATATAGAAAAGTGGGTCACATATTCCACTAACTTTTCTAACTCACTATTCTTTATATTTCTTAAAACGTGTGCCCACAATAAGAGTGACTCCTATTGTGGGACGGATGTAGTAATATTCAATAAAATTTTAAATATAATTGAAAATTAAGAAAAAAAATCTTCACAACCCAACTCAGTCCACAGTCCAGTCCAGTTACTAAGTGGGCTTTGGGCTAGGTCGAAATCATAAAAGGAAACTCAGCCCAACCCAACCCAACCCAATCTAGCGCGGTTCAGGCCCATGAACAGCTAGCCCGGTCAAGGTCTGCATCAAGTAACAAATAAAATAAATGTCTCAAATTGATCATAAACATTTACTCATTTATTTTTGTTCCAAGTTTCTTGTTTGAGAAAACTTGTATCAATTGCATATCTGTTGATTGTTAGTATCATATTTTGATAATTTGCAATAAAAATGGGTCATTTTTTACACTATGGTGGTCGATTGGAATTTAGAAGAGATTATGCGCGTCGGCCATTTTTGGGGTTATGAATGATATTGATCATTAAAATTTGTATAATTTCAGAGCTACCACTCAACTTTAATTCGCTAGAATATAAAAATACACGAAACTTTATAATTCGCTATAATTTATGACTTCGATTTTTTACCGATTGGGGCTCAAATTAAAGCCCACATCGTGAACTACATGTCATTAATGCAATCATCTACCTTATCATTTCAATGTCACACAATCGTCCACATTCTTTAATTTAAGCCGAATTCTTAATTGGCACCGGATGCAAGTTCATGATATTATATACCAACTTTTAAGTTTATAAAATAATTAAATATTTTCATAAAGTTGCTTAATATTAGACGCTAATAATCTTACTTATAATTATAAAGTCACCGCATTAAATGAATTTATAATTTTAACACGATTTTAAATCCTCAAGATTACAACAATATCTTTATCCAAATTTCTTTATGGTAAAACTATTGTTAGTTCAGTAGAACAAAATCATTTATAGATGTATGGCAAACAAAATTTACCAAAAAAGTGAAAACTCATAACTTATTATAAATCTTATAAACATTACAAATTGAAATAAATTAAGATTGTGTTATTCACGTTAGCTAACTTGACCATTAGTCTTATGTAATTCGTGCAAAATAGGGATTAAATAATTATTAACTTGTCCAACTTGCCAAAAAAAATGAGGGAGTATGTTTACGCCTAAAAATAAGGTACTATGATTAAGAGTAACATTATTATTTGTTGCCATGATATATTTGAATCATATACCTAGCTACCTACACAATCATTATATTAGTATTATATTGGTAGGTTGTACAATAAAGTTCTTTGAAATTAAGTACTCCCTCCGTCCCGGGCTACTCGCCTCTTTCCTTTTCGGCACGGAGATTAAGGAATGAGTGTATGGGAAAGTCAAAAATGATGGCTGTAGGTGAAAATTTTTACTAAAAATGGAAAGAGTGCAAGTAACTTGGGACGCCCAAAAAGAAAATAAGTGTGAGTAGTGCGGGACGGAGGGAGTACTATTTATAAATACAAAATTTCAAATTATGACTAGTGGAGTAATTATAAATGAAAATTGATATTATGAGATTAAATAATGTGTATGCACGTTCACTCAAGTCGAAATAGCTGGCGACAAATGCCGTCGCATTAGTCTGACGCACGTCGGCCTTGCAATGATATGATTATAAAATAAATATTAAATTTATCATTGAAACTTGTATAAAAAATATGATTACAAAATAAATATTATTATAAAAATTCTGTCATTGAAAAAATGTTAAGGTAAGTAAAAAAAGATAGTATTAATTTGTACTATAAAAATTTATTCCGATTATCTATCAGTTAAAAAAATAAATGTATTGATTTATTTAATAGAAAACAAATAGTTCACGCAAAAAATAATTCCTATGGCGTATTTAATAGTGTTTGATGTGTTCCGTTGAAGCAAGGTCAACTACATTCTGTAAATTTTATAATTAATGAATCTGTTGTTAGATATTATAGTTTGCAAGAAAAGAAAGAATTATTGGGATAGGAGAAACCCATTAATAATGGTACTCAGTTTGAAAAAAAAAATTATTGAGATGGGAGAAACCAAATTTAATAATGCTATTCAATATTATCACCAGCCATCTATCTATATTAATAAAATGGGTACAAGTACAACCAACCGATAACGTCTGTAATTTTAATTTGGTGGGTGACCACCACCCTGCATGTTCATAATATTTTTATTTTTTATAAAGAAGTGTGATTGATATATCATCATACAACATAGGCGTTGAGGCGGTATCTGGTGCATTAATTGTGCTAAATATAACAATTAATTATAGTATTTTAAATATCCGAAACTGAGAAGTTGATTGTATTAATTTGAAGATTAGGGGGTGCAGAGGAGAGGAGAGAAAGAGTTTGGAAAAATGGGAGATTTGGGGTTTGTGATAGCAATGGCGATTATATTTAGTGCATTGAATTCAAATGTGATTGAAGGAAGAAGCATGATGAAGAGCATGCATTTGAGCTGGGGCACTCAGCGTTCTGGCTTTCTGCAGCCATCCGGTGTCGATGATGTTACTCTCCTCCTCGACCCCGTCTCCGGTGAGCATCGAGTTAATTTGATTAATTAGGTGAGAAATTAAGCATATATATTTGATTGTAGGTTCTGGAATCCAATCCAAGGATCAATTTTTGTTTGGTACGCTTGAAATGCAAATCAAGCTTGTTCCTGGTGACTCTGCCGGCACTGTAACTTCCTTCTATGTAACTGTCTATGCTAATTCAGTTTTTTCTTTTATTAATTTTTTTATAGTAATTCAATTTGAAGATACAGGAGTATTTGGCTGTGCAGTTGTCTTCTGTAGGGGCGAAGCACAACGAAATTGACTTTGAGTTTCTAGGAAATGTAACAGGGGAACCCTACATTATACATACCAACATTTACACACAAGGAGCTGCTGGAAGAGAAGTGCAGTTTTACCCGTGGTTCGACCCCACCAAAGACTACCATAACTACACTATCCGTTGGACTCCCTCGCATGTCGTGTAAGTTTACACTTTTTCTGCCCCTCTACTGTATCTATAATTCAATTATATGTATAATGTCGAAATGGATGATTCAATCAGGTGGTTCGTGGATAATACCCCGATTAGAGTCTACAGAAACTATCTACACGATGGAATCCCTTACCCGGACCTAGATAAGCCGATGAGGGCGTACTCCAGCATTTGGAACGCGGATAGCTGGGCCACGAGGGGGGGCCTGGATAGGATCAATTGGAGCAAAGCGCCCTTCGTCGCCAAGTTGCGTAAATTTAGGGCACGTGCATGCAAATTCCAAGGAATCACGAGCGTCGCTAATTGTACGGCAGCTGCTGCGGCAGCATGTACAACCTCCGAACTCGGGCTTGATGACCAGAACCAAATGGAGTTGATTAGAAACAAATCTTTGGTGTATGATTACTGCCAAGATTATGAAAAATACATGGGATTATTACCCGGTGAATGTTTCCAACGACAATATTAATTGCACGGGATGCATGTAAATTACATATTCAAATCCCCTCCCCTGTATTATCTCTTTTATTTAATTTATTCTTTTTAGGAAATATCATCGTTTCTTAGCGTGAATTAACCTAGTGATAGAATAGTAATGCTTATGAAAAAAGAAGTTATAAATATTAACTTAACTGAACCATACATTCTCTTTCAATAACAATACGTACTCTACTATATAGAGATTAGAATACTCCATTCTTTTGAGTTGGGTAATGCAAACAATAATGATACGTATTATATACACAGATTACAAATTGCTCCTAATCCTACTAATCCTAATCCTACTAATCCTAATCCTAATCCTAATCCTAATCCTAATCCGTGTACAGTAGATTCTACAAACCAAAAAAATCTTGCGGCAGTTGGTAACTGCAGACAGCCTAGCATATGCATCACCATAACTGTAGATCCGGCGGCGCAACCCTAATCCCCTTTCACCGCCCGCCCCGGACCAATCAAAGCCGGTTTACTACAAGACCCCTCCTCTCCCCTGCGAACCACAACTGTCAGCCGGCGTTTAGGAATGCCAAGCGTCATGGATTGGAATCATGTTCCTAGGTTGATTTCGACGGTTTGTTTTGCGGATGAAAATAGTTATGGGGTTGGATTTTGGGGCATGAATTTAGGCGAGGTTACTAAGGATTTATTGGTTCCAATTATGAGGAGCATTTGATAAAGTCAGTTTTTGTGGCTCTGATGCTCTGCAAGAGTTGAGATTTTCTGGAGCGTCAGGGTTTGTGCAAGTGCAACTCAAAATGTGAGTTTCATTCCCTCTTTTAAGTCTTACATGTTTCTAAAAACTTTGATTTTGCAGGTGCACTTCTCATGTACTATGTATTTGCTTGATGTTTTAGGAACTGCTAGAGTTTGATTTGTTTAATGTGGTTTGTTATTGGCAATCTGCGTCTGATATGTTGCTGTATTGTACTGCATTTACTACTATGCTCTTATAGCCGTTATTATGACTAGGAATAAGGTGTTTGTATGGACTGGGCGTTTACTAATGTACTTCATGTTATGGTTAACTGTCTCTGCCTTAAAAAAAATAGCTAGACTCTGCACGTGTAAGAAGTCGAAGATACATTCCACGAAATTTGAGATTTTTGGCTTACTTAAGAATTGAATATTTTTAACCTCCCAACATTATAAATTGGAAATTAGTTGATGAATGATGACTCTAGAAACAAAGGACATGGTTATTTGTCTGTTGGATATCAAGCTGGCTGGACTACAAAAGCCAATTGTTCTAGAAAACGTAGAAGAAAGAGGCTGGTAAATGTGGAAACAGTTCTAACATATTACAAAACACAATTTGGTATAGTAAGTGTTCACTGTTTTATCAATACTGTTAGCTTTCATCTTACTTGAAGCTACCCTCTTCTAGATCTCCTTCTTCAGCTTAAATTGCCAAATGACCTCGTATTAACACAATAGAGACTAGATTATGCTAAAGAGCAAAATCCAGGTAGCCTCTTGAACCTATCATTTGTTGTCATGTGGGATATGTAAAAATGAATCATCAAGAACTGCCCCAAGGTTAGTTGAAGCCAGTTATCTTGTTAAAAATGTGGAGTAACAAAACTCTAAGTTCATGGAAACCATTCAGTCATAGTTGAACAGACATAAATCTTCCAGATTAGGCCAAAAAACTCATGCTCTTCTACCCTTTGAATGGTTGTGTATTTTCTTTGCAATGTAAGATGGGTATGTGAATATATCAAAACCATTCATTTTCACCTGTGTTATGATTCACAATGGTATCATGGGTCATGAAAGTCTAAATGGACCCAGATATAAATACATACAACTTACCATGTTTGAGGAATACTTATTATAAGTTCGTAGATTGTTGCATGAACATGCTTTTGCATTCATGTAAACTGCTGCCTGTAATGAGCTTAAAGGAACCTTTATTGTAGTTTGAATAATATCAATTGCATCTGTACATGCACCCATGTAACCTGTTCTATTTAATATGCTCGAAGGAGAGGAGGAGACCTCATTGCTATCTAATGATTATTACAATTATTAGTTGATGGCTCTCGTAGTCTACAATTTGAGTCCACGTTATGGGCTGACACCCACCATTACCAATTTACCATCCTTTTTTTAACAGCTTATTGCAGTTTCAAAAGTGTTGATGTTTGTTTTCAAACTAAAACTTGCAACTACTTTCTTTGGGGGCGAACAGGTAGATGCCTGTAATGGGTTACAGTCTTAGCTACGTGGTACTAGTTGCTAAGTTTGATGGTTCAATTTAAAAGTTTCTCTGGAATCAGACGTCGTTTCTTTGCATAATTTTTCCAGATCTATGAAGATGCATATCGATGATATAAAGAGAACAGGAATCTCCTGTTATTTAGAGCTCTTATAGTACAAGTCTATCTTCTTCAAGATTCTTGCGTCTGATGTCATGAACTTGTAATTAGATTTCTGAATTGTTTAGGTAAAATATAATTTCCGATAGTTACTGTAATGTCATCCAAGTTCATAGTGATGCAAATCTGAAATTGCAAAAAGTTATTCACCTATGTCTTTTTCATCTAGTTACATGTATTTTTTCTTAATCTATTGATTGAAATCTTGAAAGAGAGAAGAATCATCTTTCTCATCAATGTCTCTATCTGTCATCTAATTTCTGAAATTTATGTCCATATACTCCAAGTGTTAGTTGGTAGTTGAGATTGCAGGTTTTTTTGTTAATGCACGGTTTATTGGTCACTAATCCCTATCTCACCACTTACTTTTTCATGGATCTAAGTAATCTTTTCATTTTCGCTATTTCATGTATAATGCTGATATATAGTCAATGATACTTTTCTAGTCCTTGTGTCATAGCTTGGTTTTTTATTGTTTACTTTGTTACATAATGCCCAAAACGATCACACAATACATAAGCATTTTCTCTGGAATAATTGTTGTTTAGTGCTGTCTGTACATCAAAACGAACTTAGTTTTCCAATATTATTTCCTTATACTATTGAGTAGGTTGCTTGTATCCTTATACTATTGAGTAGGTTGCTTGTATCCTTCTCCATCTAGCTTGCTGATAACCTTGGTTTTCTCCCGGCAGTGTAACTAGAATATCTCTTATTTTTCACTAAGGTTTTAGACCTGGTTGCACTATATCCAAATTTTGAGCTAAATTACCTAATACCTATGTACCAGTTTCAAATTAGGCTTGTCAATATGCATGGTCCTATAATTGTTATATATTCCATATCTTTACTGTAGAATCATTGTATGCTACCAATGTGCAGGGCTTTAGAGTGACATATGGAAGGTTTATTGGGATTTAGGAGATACATGAAGTGGCCAGTACATAACCTTCAACACAAAGTCACATTATAGTGAAAGAATAACATTATTTGTGTAGCTGAGATTTCTGTTGATTCATTTTCATGCAAGTCTCACACATTT
This sequence comes from Salvia splendens, assembly GCF_004379255.2. Classification (NCBI taxonomy): domain Eukaryota; kingdom Viridiplantae; phylum Streptophyta; class Magnoliopsida; order Lamiales; family Lamiaceae; genus Salvia; species Salvia splendens. Next base: position 28,150 of record NW_024598711.1, read on the forward strand.
ATCAGAACTATTGGTGTTGACAAAATTAATGTTTTAAGTGGAGTTCAAGCCTTGCAGATCAGGCACTCTATAGGCTTGTATTTAGGTGCATCTTAATTCATCTCCACACAAGTCAAGTTAAAATGCATTATAGTTTATAGAAAACACTTGTGGAGCTATCAGTATGTCAGCTTCAGTTTAGCTTACGGTTTAAAACAAGTATTTATCATTTTGACTTTTTTTCCTTGCATCAGAAAACCTAATTATGTGGAGTATTGTTTATCATTTCTTCAACATGATGGTTACTTTTTATTTTGAAATGTTACCTATATTTTGTTGTTTTCTAGTAATTGTTGTGACATATAAGATACGATGTTGCTGATGGGTTGGTAAAACTAGTTATCCTTGCTCCTTGGTGGTTCAACCATCAAACCTAATAAAGATAGTTGTTCATCTTATATCCGCTTTAATTAGGATTTGGCTTGTTTTAGTAATTTTGAAAGCTAGATGAACAATATTGGACCTTCATTGGGATGTCTAACAAACAATAGAGTTCATTACAATAAGAGCGGGATATTTATGACTATGACCTTATCCATGGTTTTCTAGCAAGTAAATTATCTAACTTTTGTTAATATTACTCTGGATATATTTGCCCGTTTATCTAGACAATTTCTAAAAGTATTGCCATCGTGCATAATTTAATCCAGTGTTTGGCTTTAATGAAGAAACTTTCTGATGCAGTTTGAGTCTCTGTGGTATGGGCACACTATTTTAACAAAATGGTATTGCAGCAGATTGGTGCTTGACACAGTGAGTAGTATTGTTACTGAAAATTTGTAGATGCTCTCATTATAATCTATAACCTATACATGTTTTGTATTGATTGCTTGAGCTTTAATTAGAATACAACTTGGATAGGACGAGAACCATCTCATGCATTTCATTGAAGAATATGGATTACTGGGGAACATGGAAGGTGAAGTCTTATTTGTTTCTTTATACTGAATGTAAGTTGTAGAGAGTTTGGACAAAAATAGTTGGCACATTAATAAAGTAATACTAGTAGCTTATCACAATAAACTAATAGATGGTTTTAAAGAAGTTTGGTGACGATTATGATGATTGAAACATTAGCCTAATCTTAAGAACAATGTTCACGATTATGATAGTTGAGAAGGTAAAATGGATGGCTGCATATAGGTGTCAAGTGTAAGTATTAATGTTTGAGTTTGAAAATAGTGTTTGAGCATATACATGCATATTGCTGATTAATTTCCTTGGTTTTTTTTCCAAGAGACATTTGAAAATTGGGTAGCACCTGTCTGGTTACTGACAGTCTATTTGTAAGATGTTTGGAAATTTGGTTGCATCCAGTTGGTTACTGACTCATAATCCATTTGGAAGGATGTTGGTGCTTGATGTATATCCATTAATTTGATACTCCACTTAATAAGTTATTCTATTGACTTGTGGAAGATAGAATGTGTAGATTTTGGTTTTTGTTTCTCTCCTTGATGCCCTTGCTTGTGTTGCACACTAGCTGAACCTTTCTTGGTATATATCATTGCATGCATTTTTACGTTTTTCTTTGTATAATGCGAGAATGAGAAAGTGAAGCGATGTGGAAAATAGTTGTTGAATTTTAACCGCTCCCATTAACTTCAAAAGTAAAGGAATTGGAGAAAGGTGTAGATGTTAATTAGGCTTTGTTAATGACTTTGGTGGGAAATGATGGAGTAAAGTCTGTATGGAGTCTTAGCATTTGTTTCGACTTTTTGCTTTACTTATTCTTCATAGTGATTTGATGTAGTTAAAGAGAATTGAGAAGAGGGTTGCTGGAAAAGGTGACCTAATCCATGGCACTATATTGCTGCATGGATCTTGACTTAGCACATGATTCGGTACAAGTCTTTTGTGGAAGTTGGCCACTTACATAGACATATTCATGAAAAGAATATATAGGGAAATTACTGGGATGTTTCAAATTTGGACTTTTGATTTGATTGCATCGTCTTGTTTAATGCTGGAGGAAATTTCCTTCCAATTTCCCTCAAAGCTATTGTTTACGTTAATATAGGTAAGCAAGTATTTCAAATTCCGGCCTCCTCTTTTGCTATTTTAGTTGGCTTCGTTTCATATTAGTGAAACAAGAAGTTAGGAATATGACTAATTTATTTTCTAGTCATTTTTATTAGATGATACTCCTTCCGTCTCATAAAAGTAATAATACTTTCCTTTTTTCGTTCGTCTCATAAATAAATATCATTTCATTTATAAAAAATTCTTCCCAACTCATTATCACTAGGGTTCATCATCAAACACTAACAATAATGCTGGTCTCACTATCCACTAACACTGTTTTAACTATCCTTCTTTTCACCACTCTTACTTTACCAATTATGCATTAATTCTCGTGTCATCTCAAATATCATTTCCTTGGGACTGAGGGAGTACATAATCTTATCATAAGAGTCATTTTCAAAAAAATTTCACCGCATATATGTTGATTTAGACGCGGGTTATTTCTTAATTGAAATACCATTGGTGGAATCAATCGTAAGTGCGTTCTCAACGGATGTTTAGCGCCTTTAACTACGGGATTATGTGAGTGTCAAGTGTCACCCTCTTATTATATCTTAGTAATATAGGGTGGTTTACAAAAAATTAATTCATATTCATTGAATTCGTGTAGAAATGTTTAAATCTAATACTACTTGAATTATATACTCACTTTTTCTGCAATTACATGTCTTGTTTGAGATTTGCATGGATTTTAAGAAATTTAAAAGAATACGTGTAGAAAAAGTTATTTAATTGCGGACGGAAGAAGTTATACTGAAATGATAAAATAAGATATTTAATGGGAAATGAAGAAATGATTTTCAAGTATATGAAATTACTTAAGATGTTTAACGCGGCAGAAAACCAGCTCAATTCGTGCAGCAATTAGTTCGGTGTGCGTAGCTTTAGCATATATTAGTGTAAATTTTTTTATGTGAGTTGATAATTATTTAGTACTACTATGTCGAAATTTTGGTTAGTTGTTTCCATGTCAATTCTATCTAATTTTCTATAGTGTGAATTAATATTCCTATAAGTCGGCAATGACGCTATTTGATTGGATTTATACAGAATACATCTAAATATTTGTATGACTTCCATTAACTTTTAGTTAATTTATTTATGGTATTCTCATATGACGGCATAAATAATATATTAACACAAAAATAAATAGAATTATAATGATTAATTTCTTAACAAAAAAAGTTGCTAGTGATTTATTTATCTACTTTTTTGACGGAAACATAGTTTGCTTTATTATAGTGACGAGTGAATTTGATCTATTTGATAGTATCAAGTTAAACTAACCTACTAGTTTTATTGGAAGATTTATTTTTTCCTCATATTCTAAAGTAATTATAAATTCCAAATTTGATTGATTCTCTACGCAAGCCCACTTCAAATCCGATTTGTTACATTTCCATGATATAGACTAGCATTTTTGTTAGTAGTAATAGTAATATATCCAATTATCGATTGATGATGTGTAACACATCTTTCACTAAATATGCTTGATCAAAGAAAACAATTACTAAGTCAGTAGTCGTGATGGATATGTCTAATTTCTAAACATATACTATCCCATTGTGTGCACGTAATTGCGGTATCTGTATTAGAAAATGAAATTTGTTTGTTTAATCATTCATTATTGCAAAAAAAATGATATACTCCTATATAATTAAGATTTAGTAATATTTAAACAATTTAATTGTTTGACAAGGCAATGATGGCAATTGTTATTATGAATTTTATTTCCATGGAGAATAATTCTTCTTTTAGCAACACATTAAGTAGATATCAAGATTATAATAATAATTTTTGTACTCTAGTCTATGGTAGTGTTGTCCATAAATTAATAGTTTATTATCTCAATACAACAACTGAAAATATATATGGAGATCATAACTTTGTAAATTGTTCCTTTCTTTTTACTATTTTCTTAGTGTCAATTTACAAAAATGATGATGTCAGTGAATACTCCTTTAATCCATGCCGTGGTACTTGGATTATGTCACAAATTACACATTGTATTATGGAGTATTTAACTACTTGATTAATAGAGTCAGCAAAATCTAAAATCACCGACAGCTAGTTAGTTTTCCTTCGTTTGAACACTGTTCTAGTTATGCTATTTAATTTCAAGTTATTTTAAACATTGCTTACCGTAATTCAGAAAAGGAGATGATGAATCAAAGTTCAACTATGCACTACAAATTTTGATATTTTAATTCATAAAATTAATTTAGCAATTTAATACTAGTATATAAATAGATAACTTAGTGTGGTGCATAAAATTATTTTAGCAATTTGATTGAATGCATTTTCGGCGGGTTTCTTAAAGTAACAGATTCAAACATAGGAAACTCTCTTCAAAATTCAATAAAGAGAATTGTAATTGGATATGTAGTGTAGTGTAAGAACAAACTTTTTAATGCACGATGTTGAGTAAGAAGATGAAGTTTTGGAATATTCAAACTACAAATCCTAATTGAACAGCGCAAACAAATGTTGACAAATGGAGTACTATTTTGAATCTAAAACTTTAACTAGCTTCTCATGCAATAAACTAACTATATCAACCTTCTTCTTCTTCTTCATTACATACATACTCTGTTGAATGATTACTTCATCCTTAAGTTTTTCAGAAAATCATTTTAAACTTACTTCCATTAACAGTATATAAGAGAGATCATTCATTCACACATATTTTAGTTCCTTGTAGGCTGAAGAATGATAAAGCAGTTTTAAATTGAAGTTTCTTGGAAATTTCGTGATTTGTAGTAAATGGCTTCTATAAAAGTAGACTAACAAACTATGAATGAATGAAGTCTAATTCTTTCTGTTGACTGCTCTCCCTCCATTACTAAACAGAATGGCAAGCAAACTCAAATATACAACCAAGGTTTACTATGGCGGAATCCAGTCAGTTTTGTTGGCTATCAGCACTTCCCCTATCACAAAATCTCAGAGGAAATGGAGGGTTGCTTGCATTGTCATATACGTGTCGTTGTCCATGGCCAAACGCGTTGTTTCGAGCAAGGCCAAGCTCAGAAGCTCTCCTCCTCGTCACGCTGTCCTTGAAATCGAGAGCTTTCTCGATGATGCTGCAGCAGTGATGGATCAAAAAAGGCTTGCAGAAATGGTCAAGGCCAAGAATTTGGATGGCTTTGGCGGCATTGCATCCGTGGCCAAGCTTCTGTCGACCAACGTAGAGAATGGCATCGATGGAGAGAGGAGGATTTGAGGAGGCGTCGTGTGGCCTTTGGCGCCAACACGTATGTGAGGGCGAAGCCGAAGGGGCTGATTTATTTTGTGGTGGAGGCTTTTAGGGATACCACCATTCTCATCTTGCTGGCATGCGCGGCTCTGTCGCTGGCGTTTGGCATCCGTGAGCATGGGGGTAAGGAGGGGTGGTACGAGGGGGGGAGCATCTTCGTGGCTGTATTCCTCGTTGTGGCTGTCTCCGCGGCCAGCAACTTCCGCCAGGAGAGGCAGTTTGACAAGCTGTCCAAGATCAGTAACAACATCAAGATTGGTGTGGTGAGGCAGGGGAGGAGGCAGCATGTTTCCATATTTGATGCTGTGGTTGGTGATGTTGTGTTCCTGAACACCGGTGATCAGGTCCCCGTGGATGGCCTATTCTTGGATGGCCACTCGTTCCAGGTGGACGAGTCCAGCATGACTGGGGAGAGCGACCACGTGGAGGTGGACTCAACACGCCACCCTTTTTTGTTGTCCGGATCCAAGGTGGCTGATGGATATGGCAAAATGGTGGTGGTTTCCGTAGGTATGGACACTGCGTGGGGCGAGATGATGAGCTCCATAACTCGCGATTCCAACGAGCAGACGCCCCTCCAGGAGCGCCTCAACAGGCTGACGTCCACCATTGGGAAGGTCGGCCTTGCTGTGGCCTTCTTCGTGCTCATAGTCATGCTCGTCCGTTACTTCACAGGCAACACGGAGGATGAGAATGGATTCAAGGAGTTCAATGGAGTCGACAGGGACTTGAACGACGTGTTCAACTCAGTTTTGAGGATTGTCTCGGCTGCAGTGACTATTGTTGTTGTGGCCATACCCGAGGGGCTGCCTTTGGCAGTGACGCTCACGCTTGCCTACTCGATGAAACGGATGATGGCAGATCAGGCAATGGTGAGGAAGCTCTCTGCTTGTGAGACGATGGGATCAGCAACTGTGATATGCACAGACAAAACTGGGACTTTGACACTCAATCAGATGAAGGTCACCAAGTTCTGCCTCGGAGGCAAGGAGATTCGACAAGACTCCATCGCCCACAATCTCCGCGAGCTCTTCTACCAAGGAGTAGCTTTCAACACCACAGGTATGTATATATACTAATGAATTTTTTGTTATAGTAATAATAAGTTGGGCTAATGTTAAGTAATAAAAATCAAATGTAGGAAGCATATATAGGCCTAAATCAGGAAATGCTGTTGAGTATTCTGGCAGTCCAACTGAGAAGGCTATCCTCACTTGGGCTGTTGAAGATTTGGGAATGGATGTTGAGAAGCTGAAGCAGAGCTACACAGTGCTCCACGTCGAGACCTTCAACTCGGACAAGAAACGAAGCGGGGTTTCACTCAGGAGCAACGTCCAAAACCGCAGCTACGTGCATTGGAAAGGAGCTGCAGAGATGGTGCTAGCAATGTGCTCGAGCTACTACCAGCACACGGGCGAAGTCAACGCCATGACCAAGGACAAAATGACCGAATTCGAGAGTATCATACAGGGAATGGCAGCAAGCAGCCTCAGATGCATTGCATTTGCTTGCAAGGAAATAGAATATGAATTCACATCAAATGAAATCACTACCTCTCAAAATAATCTAAGTGAGGAAAATCTAACACTACTTGGCATAGTTGGGATGAAGGATCCCTGCAGAAGTGGTGCAAAGAAGGCCATTGAGTCATGCAGATTCGCAGGAGTCGACATCAAGATGATAACCGGGGACAACATATTCACGGCCAAGGCCATAGCAACGGAATGTGGGATACTAGATGCGAACCACCACGGGGAAGTGGTGGAGGGGGCTGAGTTCAGAAACTACACAGACGAAGAGAGAAGGCATAAGATCAAGAACATTAAAGTAATGGCAAGATCCTCCCCATTAGACAAGCTTCTGATGGTGAGATGCTTGAAACAAGCAGGGGAAGTGGTGGCAGTGACGGGAGATGGAACAAACGACGCGCCTGCATTGAAAGAAGCCGATGTAGGGCTTTCAATGGGGATCCAAGGGACGGAGGTGGCAAAGGAGAGCTCAGACATTGTGATTTTGGACGACAACTTCTCCTCAGTTGCAACAGTCTTGCTGTGGGGGCGGTGCGTATACAACACATCCAGAAGTTCATCCAGTTCCAGCTCACGGTGAACGTTGCAGCGCTAGTCATCAACTTCATCGCAGCTGTTTCAGCAGGGGACGTGCCCCTGACCGCTGTGCAGCTGCTGTGGGTGAACCTCATCATGGACACGTTGGGCGCTCTGGCACTGGCCACAGAGCGCCCAACGAAAGAACTCATGCACCGCCCCCAGTGGGGCGGACCGAGCCACTAATCACTAACATCATGTGGAGAAACCTGTTGCCACAGGCACTGTATCAAATAGCCATTCTCTTAATCTTGCAGTTTAGAGGGAAGCAGATTTTCGAGGTGAACGAGGGGGTGAAGAACACTCTCATATTCAACACATTTGTGCTTTGCCAGATCTTCAATGAGTTCAATGCTAGGAGTTTGGAGAAGCAGAATGTGTTTAAAGGGATTCACAGGAATAAGCTGTTTGTAGGGATCATTGGAGTGACAATTGTGCTGCAGTTTGTGATGGTGGAATTTCTCAAGAAATTTGCTGATACAGTTAGTTTGAATTTGGGGCAATGGGGTTTTTGTGTAGCTATTGCAGCTGTGAGTTGGCCAATTGGTTGGGTGATGAAGCTTGTTCCTGTCTCAGACAAACCATTCCTAAACTACTTGAGGGTGTGGCATTAGATTGTTTATGTTTGTAGAGGTATGTATGTAGTAGATATATTAA
>NW_024598712.1:0-17829 GCF_004379255.2 Salvia splendens
TCGGCGTCCCCATGAGATATCCTCATTCGTACATTGGCGGTGGCTATGCCGTGGCTTGGACCGTCAGCATCTTTATTGACCCAATCAGTCAGTTCTGGACTTTCATTTTTGACGATCATGTTGTGTATAATAATACATGCGTACATGACATCAACAATGCAGTCAGTATACCGCCCATCGAGTCTGGAGGACACCAAATGCCCGCTCCACATCCTTGCGCGCCGCCTCCTGTCGTTGCGCAATGTAGACCTTCTTTGGATCTGTTGGGCATCTGATCGTCTTCCCAAAGACGGGTCATCTACGGTATATCTCATCCGCCAAATATTAGCTCATATAGTATTAGTAGCTCATATAGTACTGGTTGCCGTAGGCGACGAAACTGATGGCCACCACGGACAACCTCTCGTCCTTCCTACTCGTCTGTCACCCGCTCGCTGGCTCCAATACTGGACGTCCGCAACGGACGAGCAGCTAGTCGGTCGCTCATCCGCCAGGACGTCCGCTATTGTGGATGCTCTTAGAGTGAACTATAATAGTAGTCCCTGGACTATGAGTTTATTTTGTCAATAGTCCCTGGACTTTAAAAATATCTCTAGTAGTCCTTGGACTTAGGGTTTGTTTCAAAATTAGGTCATCCACAACGCTGTCACTATACCGTCCCTTAACCGTCCCTTAAAACACTATTTGCGGGCCGCACTGTACTTTTTTACTCCATCCCTTAACTAAGGGACAGAACCTGCAACCCTCCGTCCCTTAACCGTCCCTTAAATTACTATTCATTCAATTTCATTTTTTTCCAACAAATTCAATTAATAAAAAACACACTTCATTAACAATAAAATAACATTACAACATAAAATTCGTAAAAATTAAAAAAAATAAATAAAAATTCTAAAAAAAATTAAAACTACATAATTTAATTTCCTCCGCCAAAGTTTTCCCAAATGTGCTCAATTAGATCCTCTTGGAGTTGGGCGTGGGCGCTAGAGTCGCGTGTCCTTGCCCGAATAGACAACCGTTCTTGTATAGACGGATGCACTCCACTTCGCGGCGGACTACTTGCAGTTGAGCTTCCGGGGGATTCGGGGTCGAACCAATTTCCCGCCTCGGGTCCTTCGTCTTGGACAATCATGTTGTGCAAGATTATGCACGTATACATGATGTCGACCATGCTCTCCATGAACCACGTACGAGCCGGGGCTTTGATGATGTTGAAGCGCGCTTGGAGAACCCCGAACGCCCTCTCCACATCCTTGCGAGCAGCCTCCTGCTTCTGCGCAAAAAGAGCCTGCTTTGGGTTCACAGGCCTGCTGCACATCTTCAGAAAGGTTGGCCACTTCGGGTAGATGTCGTCGGCGAGATAGTACCCCATTTTGTAAAGGCGGTTGTTGGCGACGAAGAGGTCGGATTGGTGGAGCACGTTTACGTCGATCTTCTTCAAGTTATTGTTCCATTATTTGATGCATTTGCTCAAAAGGATCCATTGTTTGATTAAATTGGGAGAAGAAAAACAGAGTTGGTTTGAGATGAAAATTGGGGTGGAAATAGAGACGATTTGAGAAGAATAGATGTGTGTTTTTGTGTGTGAAATGAGTATGAAATAGGAGATTTATAGAGTATTTAAAGAGTATATAATTATTTGGAAATTTTTTTAAAATGAATGAAAAATGAATGCGTCAGCGTGACGAATCTCACTTGCGGGTCAGCAAGTGGGCGTCACGCATGGCCTGGGAGCTTGCCACGTCGCCTCGGCGCGTGGCGAGACATCTCGTTACGCGTCTCGGAGGAACGGAACACGGGACGGGATAGCGACGGGTTGGGGATGGGACGGAGCGCTGCAACGCGTCTCGCCGCCGTCCCGTTCCTCCGTGACGGAACGCGGGACACCCGCGTGACGCGTTGCGGGAGCCCTTAGTCATTTGTACTGTTTTTTTTTCGAAAATGCCCCTTTGGGTTTCAAAGTCTAGGATTGTTTTTGAAGATTGAGTTTCAAAGTCATTTATCGTAAAGGAGCTGTGATTTGTGAACATAAATACATATATATCCCATATGAGTTGTGATCAATGTCGAATCAATCTTAAAGACCGAACTAGAGACCAAATTAGGGCCATCCATCTTCTTAATCTTGTGGTTAGGATTAATTTACCATTATTTCATTATTTTATCCCTAAAAAACTTGTTGAAGGGTATTTTGGGAAATCAATTTATTAACAAACATAAAATACTAAAATACGTGTTTCCTCAAATTTTCTCTCAACATTTCGATCGTCAATCTCTTATTCAATCTTCATCGATCTCCTTCTCGCAATATCCTTCATCTTCATCGATCTCCTTCTCGCAATCACCTTCAATCTCCATTGATCTCCATCGCCGGACAATTGTGTTGCCTCAATTCACGATCGCCGGATAATGGCCTCAATCGCGATCTGCCTCAGTTTTCGCAATATTCTAAATCTCATCCATGGAGAATTCCACAAGTGAAATTCATCAGCATCTCGATGTAGTACGAATGACACCGACAAATTCTGCGGTGGATGTGGAGCTTCGATCTCGATCCGCCGCCGGAGGATTTGCCTCCGCCGGTGAAGTAGTACTACAACGGCGGCATCAACGGTGGGATTTTGTGAATTCCATTAAAATTTTGCTATCTCTCTCTCTCAAATGCTAGGGCTTTTGTTTGAAATCCTGATTTAGTTTTTCAATTCTGAATTCTAGCCAAATTGGATGTTATTTTGATACTGGTAAGTTTTTAGCCTGAATTCTGAAATCCTAGCCAATTCTAGCCAATTTCGAATTTAAATCCTAGCCAATTATAGCCAATTCTGAATCTGATATATGTTTTTAACATTGATGAACAATCTCTTGTTGAACCTTGTTGGTGGATATTTTTTCGATTTTTTCATGTTTGTTGTATAAACAAATCTATAATGAAGTAACAGTTTGGCTGAATGAAGTAATCCACAGGTTGAATGAAGTAACGTGAATTTAACTGTGTTGTATGCATAAGTTTGTGTATAGCTTTAGTTAATATGACCAAATATCTAGTTGAATGAATTAATAACATGTTCAATGAACAAATGCCGATTAATATGAAATGATAATATAAAGTGTATTGCATGCATAAATACGTGATCGGTTGTACTTATGATTAACTAAATTACCTTTATAAATGAAGTAATAACATAGATGAATGAACTTAAATTATGGTTGAATGACGATTTTTGTTATTATTGTTGTGGTGGATGAGGCTAGCATGAATGATTTGCAAGCAGATTTTTACAATGTCGCTCAGCTTATTGAGGGCAATATTGATCAAATACGTACATTTAAATATATCATTGCTGAATGGAAAAAGAAGCACTTTGCGAGGGGGCTGTCTTGTCCGTAAGTGACGAGAGAATGATGATTTAGAATTTCTATGGCTCGCAAGTCCTAGTGAAATAAAAGTCCATCCTCCTGATGTCGTCAACACCAAGGTTTGCAGTAATCGAAAAGTTTACGCCTTGAGAAAGAAATAAAGGATATATCCAAGCAACGCCGTAAATGTGTCAAACGGCGAGTAGGTTTCGTACTTCATTCCAGTAGTTATTTACTTTATTCTTATTGTTTATTACTTCATTACACTTTGAATTTGGATTTATTTAAATATTTGGCAAACTTTAAATCAAATAGGCTGCGTGAACTTTTAATTGTTTTATTAATGAAATTTTTATTCTTTATTATAACGTATTCGTATGTCAAGACTGAACCTACCTATTATTCATCCCCGTAGGTTCATTACTTCATTGCAGTAGTTTATTACTTCATTATAGTAGTTTATTATTGTGCGTGAACTAAAATCATTTGAATTTTTCTAAATAGTCAACTATTCACACAGTAGGTGAAAGTTGTAAACCACGGCATCCTCATTATATAAACCCCATAACCAATACAAACTCTCCATCACAAAAAAGGAAAAAAACACAAACTTGTCCAATACAAGAAATCATCCAAAATTGACACACAAGCACATCTCAATGGGCTGAGCCGTGATTCTGGGCACCACCCATTTGTTAGGCATGGGGACGGACTGCACAAATGTCCTCATCAGCATCACGGTGCCTCAACTACATCTCCTGAAACGCTTCATCTCGCTCCTCAAATTTTATTTCTCACCCAGCTGTGAGTTGGAGGACCCTAGCGTTTTCTTTACCTATATACAAGAAACACATAACAACAATTCAACATTTGAAACATAGTTTATATTTCATCATTAAAATAGTTTGGAACTTCATGATTTAGGTTCTTTAGTTCATTAAAAGTATAATTCACAGCTATATATACATACAAAACATGTCAGTTTATATTACTTCATTCCATGAGGTTATTACTTCATCAAATAACTGAATTGGTTCATTCAACTATTATTTCATCACAAAATATGCATACAACACAGTTACTTCATCCTATGAATACTACTTCATCAAATAGGTTAGTTAGTTCATTCAAAGCTATTTCTTAGCAAAATATGCATACAACACAGTTAATAAAATTTATACGAACGTCATGACGAACTTTTCTCCATTACGAGAGGTTATAACTTCATCAAATAGGTTATTTAGTTCATTCATGTTTAATTCTTCAAAAAATATACGTATAATACAGTTAAGTTGTTCATACAGTACAGTTAATAAAATTCATAAAACACAGTTAACTTCATTCCATGAATTTACTACTTCATAACAACTAGAGTATCACTTCAATTTTACCTTCTGGTGGAGGGATTTGACTTGCAATATTTGCTTCCGACCGACCAGTAGAGGAACTTTCCTCGGGATTTGCTTTCTCGATCGGTTGTGATTTGGCCATCGGCCTATGAGTATATTTGAAGCTTATGTTGACCTTCCTCCGCTCTGCTTGATAAACTTATAAGACAAAAATCATAAACCAATTTACAAATAGATGAAGTAAATTAAAATTTTGAACTATGCAAAGCTTCAAAACAGTGTATTACCTGATGCAGACGAGTTGAGTGTTTGAGTCATTTTTGAATCCTCATCGGATTTGAACTCGTCGACTTTAGATATCGAACTCGGTGGCTATAGATGTTGAACTCGGCGACCTGAGATGTTGAATCGTTGGTGAAATCGATTTCAACAGATGAAATCGATTGGAGTGAGATGAATCGGCTGGAGATTTTGAGATTTGGAGATTACTGAGATGAAGATGTTGAATCGATTTCAACTGTCATGAAGATGTTGAATCGATTATTGAGATGAAGATGCTAATTCGATTTCAGTTGATGATGAATCGATTGGAGTGAGATGAATCGGCTAGAGTGAGATGAATCGATTTGGATATTTGGAGAAGAAGAAGTAGCGCATGAACAAAGGCGAGAATATGAATGAACCAGCTTACTTTTGGTGGCAGGGATTTCAGTAGGGACTTGAGGAGCACTACTTGCATTCTTCTTGGGTGCAGAGGAAGTTTTACCTATACATAACAAACACAGAAATTAATGTACAACATATCATATACAATTATAGAAAGTTGACTTTGAATACTCTGTTACCTCATTTAATATGATTTTCACTTTATATTACTTCATTTTTATAGTCTGTTACTTCATTGTAATGTTTTATTACTTCATTTCAGTCATAAACCCTACTGTTTAAACAGAGCATTTATATTACTTCATCATCATAATTTATTACTTCATCTTATAAATTTACTACTTCATTGAAAAGAATATGTAGTTCATTTGTATGTGCAAACAACACAGAAGTCAAGTTCGATCCTAAAACCCAGAGCCCATACAACACAGTAAATAGGTAGTTATAATTAGAGTCTGTTACTTTATTAGAATGTTTCATTACTTCATTTTACAAATTTATTACTTCACTAAATAGAATATGTAGTTCATTTGAGTTCAGTTAATATGCAGTTAACTTAATCATATGAATTCAATATATCATTCAACTATGCTTTAGGGCATCCACTACGCGGCGCGCCACCGTCCCACGTTCCGTCGCGGAGGGACGGAACGCTCGTGCGACGCGTTGCGACACGCCATCCCGTCCCGCGCCAGTCCCGATCCTGTCCCGCGGCCCGTGCCTGCGAGACACGGGACGGGCTGTCACGCCACGCGTCGTGGCGACGTGGCGCGCCCCTGCGCCATGCGTGACGCCCACTCGCCGGCCCGCGAGTGGGCGTCGTCACGCTGACACAATAAATCAATTTTTTTAAAAAAATCGAATTTAAAAAAAAAAAACTTTTTATTTATAAAAATTGTTTTTATATTTAAAAACAATTTTTACAAATAAATAAATACAAGAAATTCGTAATAGCCCACATATATTTGATGGGCTTGCGAATTTATGAAACTCATTCTTGGTTGCTTCTCTTTTGTAGAGACAACCTTGAATGTTTTATGTTCCACTTTCGATGTGGGACAAAGTCATTCTTGGTTGCTTCTCTTTTATAGAGACAACCTTGAATGTTTTATGTTCCACTTTCGATGTGGGACAAAGTCATTCTTGGTTGCTTCTCTTTTATAGAGACAACCTTAATGTTTTATGTTCCACTTTCGATGTGGGATAAAGTCATTCTTGGTTGCTTCTCTTTTATAGAGACAACCTTGAATGTTTTATGTTTCACTTTTGATGTGGGACAAAGTCATTCTTGGTTGCTTCTCTTTTATAGAGACAACCTTGAATGTTTTACGTTTCACTTTCGATGTGGGACAAAGTCATTCTTGGTTGCTTCTCTTTTATAGAGACAACCTTGAATGTTTTATGTTTCACTTTCGATGTGGGATAAAATCATTCTTGGTTGTTCTTCTTTTATAGAGACATCCTTGAATGTTTTATGTTTCACTTTCGATGTGGGACAAAATCATTCTTGGTTGTTTCTCTTTTATAGAGACATCAAAGAATGATTTTGTCCCACATCGAAAGTGAAACATAAAACATTCAAGGATGTCCATATAAAATTGTATTTTAAATTATGTCATTTTTATTTTTTTAAGATTTTAATTATGTTTTTTTTAAATTTAAGTTGTATTTTTATTTTATGCTGTAATGTTATTTTAATTTTAATGAAGTGTGTTTGTTTTAATTGAATTGTGTTGGAAAAAAAATAAAAAATGAAATTGAATGAATAGTAATTTAAGGGACGGAATAAGGGACGGTTAAGGGACGGTTAAGGGACGGAGCATTGCAGGTTTCGTCCCTTAGTTAAGGGATGGAGGAATAAAGTACAGTGGGCCCTCAAATAGTAGTTTAAGGGACGGTGGGGGGACAGCGTAGTGGATGCTCTTAAGGAGACTTTTTTACCTTCGCTGTGAGGGATTTCATGAGCACTACTTGCATTCTTCTTGGGTGCAGAGGAAGTTGTACCTATACATAACAAACACACAAATCAATATACAACATATCATCCACAATCATAGATAGTTCACTTGGAATACTATGTTACTTCATTAAGTGCACATTAAATATAAATTAATTTTGTACTTTTGGTAGCAGGGATTTCAGTAGGGACTTGAGGAGCACTACTTGCATTCTTCTTGGGTGCAGAGGAAGTTTTACCTATACATAACAAACACAGAAATTAATGTACAACATATCATCCACTTAGTCCACTTGGAATACTATGTTACTTCTTTATTAATTGTTATTACTTCAATTTTAGAGTCACTTACTTCATTATAATGTTTTATTACTTCATTTCAGTCATAACCCCTACTGTTTAAACATAGCATTTATATTACTTCATCATCATAATTTTTTGCTTCATCTTATCAATTTACTACTTCATTAAAAAGAATATGTAGTTCATATTAATGTCGAAAGAACACAGCAGTTTAGATTAATCCAAAAATCCTAAAACTATGCAATACAGAAAATAGGTAGTTCATAATTAGAGTCTGTTACTTCATTATAATGTTTTATTACTTCATTTTACAAATTTAAATCATAGGTTTACCTTCTGGATCTGGAATTTTGTTTCCAGGATCTACATCGAGCTTGTGAGTTGCTTGTTTGACCGTTTTTTATTTAGCCGGATGCTTGCGATTATATTGTTGTGCTATTTTGACAAAAATCAGAATCAAAGTTAGGAATTAGATGAAGTAAATGAAGTAAATTAAGTGTAAGATCTTTGAAAAGCTTCAAAGTTGTATTACCTTCGCCAAAAGTTCGGCCGGAACGCAACTGGTGGCCAGAATTTTTCGTCAAAGATTTTCGAGTATCAACCATTTTGAAGAGGAAGTTGTAGAGTCGTCGATTTTGGCAGAGAAACAGCGTTTGATCGTCGATTTGCAGTAGAAATGAGAGTCGATTTGGAGTAGAAGATGAGCGTCGCCTTGTAGAAGAAGATTTGTCGCTTTGTTGTAGAAAATTCGTCAATTAGTAGAAGAATTCTTCGATTTGGAGAAGTATTCTTCGATTTGAAGAAGAAAAGGGCGGGAGAGACGAGAATGAAGAGGAGCGGCGTGACTGAGGAGAAGCAGGGGTGATTTTTTTTACCCTAGATGTAATTTGACCGAAATACCCCTAATTTGAAGTATAATGCTTATATAATGTCACGACCGCATTTTCTAAGGATAGAAAACACGGTTGATCGCGACTAGGGGAGGGATAAAGGAGCGGGGAAGAAAGGGGAAAATAATCAAGGGGTACGACATGTAGATCAAAAGGTGAAACTTTATTACCAGCTAATAGTTGAAATCACGAAGTATCAAGTTCATATAAAAATAGTCCAACAGAATACAAAAACATCAGAGTTTTAAAACTTGGCATAGCGGAAGCATTTGAGAGTTGGCTACTACTATGTATGAAGACACAATAGCAACCGGAACGTTTATTGAATATGGTCTCGGTCCAATGCTCAACATCCTTCGTCTCCCGTCCACGCTCAACCTGCACATAGGGAAAACATATGCAGGGGCTGAGTACTTGATGCACTCAGTGAACTCATGCCCAAAATACATTTCATCAATAAAGTTATGTCAAGCCACCGTTGAGTGAAACTCGGGTTTTACTTAAAAAAAATACCGAGAAACACTAAAATCATTTCCATCGGAAAACATGGTTGTACAACCCATCATCATCATCATCCCCCATCGTGTACCATATCTGAACCATCATGTGAAGCGAGAATGTTGCCACAAACTCGATCACTGGACCGGCCGACCACAAAGGACGGCTCACGATCCCCATCAGTGCACTAGTCTGAGTAGGGACTCACTCCCTAGTCAGACCCGAATTCATTAACCATCAAAGTCTAGTAGGACATTATCTTAGTAGACAATCAAATAGGCAATTCAAAACATAAAATACGGCATGACATAACATTTAAACCACCCTTATCTCTCCATTTACATATCATTGCAATAAAAGAGTTTAAGTAATAGAGCCCACCTCAAAAGCTTAGAGTTTTCCTTAAGTAGCTTCTCGTTCCGTCGTTAGCGGCAGTGCGAACCACCTTTTCGGAAAATACATAAAGTACCCATCAATCTTAATAACGAGGATATTTAGAATGCATGCACTCTAATTAACGTCTTTTATTTCATTTTCTCGGTTTTTCATGCATTTTTATTATTCGGCGGCCGCCCAAGGCGTCGTGTGCGACGCCGGTCAGCCGCTTACGCCAATTCTTTCCTCCGTTGGCTCCTCGCATTTTTCCACGACGTCGAAATAAATTTCCAAAAATTATTTAAGCGCATAATTAAATTATCGCAATTATTTTTCTTCGAAATCATATTATTTCGGACTTGGGATAAATTATTCATAATTTGAAATATTCCAAAAATAATTAAAATTTCCCAGGATTAAATTAAATCATTCTTTACGATTAAATCATCAGCCCAAGACTTAATTATTTACCTCATCTCTTACTTCCAATTAAATTTATAAGCCCCATATAGTTAAAAAGGCCCAACTTTAAAAACAATAGCCTCCCAATAAATTAAAAAGGCCCAATCAAAGAAAACACAAGAGGCCCAAGTCCATTTTTCCTTAACCCCACGTTTCTCTCTCCCTCCCTCTATCTTCTTCTTTCTCTTCTCTCCCTCGCCCAAATCGGGAGTTCTAAAATCTCCGACATCGTTCCTCCGTCGCTGTTGTCACTGTTCCGAGCAGCCATCACCGCTACTGAGCAGTCACCGCTACCCCCAGTCTGCTCTTGAACCGAAATTTTGCGCCGAATCGCCTCGACTGCTGCTGCTGCTCGTCGCCGCCTCTCAGCCGCCGGGTCAGGCTGCTGCTGCCGCCGCCGGGAGCCGTCGGGGCGCGGCTGTCCGCCGCTGCCGGCAACTTCCCCCTCCCCGAAACCACTCCGAACAACCCGCAGGATACGTTTTTATCACAAAGTTAAGTTCTTTCGCGTGTTAGATCAAGTACGGTGATGTTCGATTAGTTCTTTGTTGTTAAATTGTTTGAATTGTTTATGAGAGTGGATGTATGAAATCAACGTATGAAATTTAGCTACTAAAATTTCATGCTTTGGGAAAGGGATTATACCTCAAGAATGGTTGGACTTGGTGGTGGATGGACAAGAATGGTGGGAATTTCCTCCTCTTGCTCTCTCTCGGCTCTCTCTTCGTCTCTCTCTCACTCTCTCTTTTTTTTTTCTGGTGTAGTGTAATGTGAGGAAGAGATTGAAGGCTAGAGTAATAATTTGTGTGACTCTTGGGTGGGAGAATTGATGGTGGAAGAGGGAAGGTGAAGGAGTGGAAATTGGAGGGTCTCTTGGTGAAGAACCGTCGTCCATGAAGGAAGGAGGAAGAAGAAGGAGAGTTTCTTGGCTTGCTCCCATTTGTTTGGAGAGATTTGAGCTTCTAAATTAATTAAATGGTGTTGGGCTCAATTAGTTGTAAGGCCCACACTTGTATAATTCTTTATTGGTTAGACTTTTAATTGTTGTGGCCCAAAGCCATTTTATATAAACATTTGGACTTAAATTTTATTAATTATTTCATGACATATATTAATTTAGTACTTAAAAAGTACGGGTGTTACATATAATGAAGTAGCGAAATTCATGAGACATGGTTTAATCTCATCCATTAAAATCTAGATCTAAGGGCCCTAATTTGGTCTCTAGTTCGGTCTTTAAAGATTAGATTTGTAAATAACTAGTTTTACCACCCGTGCTATGCACGGGCCATGAAACTTGTAATAAATTCTAAGATAAATGAATTTAAAAAAAGTAGATGATTAACTTTTCTGTAATTATGCTTGCAAACAGAGAATTCATTGTTTGTAAAAAAACACATCGTAAATATCCAGACAAATACATAAGTGTCTATTTATAATGAACAAAAAATTGTTATGAATTGGAAATGCGGATATGAGAGGAACAAATAAAATATAAAAACAAAATACAGATGAGATAATGATACTTATATACGTACATTATACGTAACACAATAGTAAAATAAGTTCATTAAATTCCGACGACCATAAATAGGAACTTACACATACATAAAAAATCCAAAAGTTCATAAGTTTTGAAGAACTTCTTTATAAACAATGTTAACAGTAGAATCACCATTGCCTTCACCTTGTTCATCTTTACACACCAAAATCTTCAAACCTTCACGACTTGTCACTCTTGATATAGCAACATACAGTTGTCCATGATTGAAAACAGGTTTTCTCAAAAACAATCCAACATGATAGAGTGATTGACCCTGACTTTTGTTAATGGTCATTGCGTACGACACAGTCAAAGGAAACTGTCTTCTTTGGAACTTGAAAGGCAATCTCGGATCAGACGGTATTAAGGACATTCGAGGAATCAACACTTTATGGCCAATATTATGGCCGCCCAATACCCGTCCCTCTAACACATAATCACCTAATCGTGTAATTATCAATCTTGTGCCATTACACAACCCATTTGACAGGTCTATGTTCCTCAACAACATCACAGGTGTACCAACTTTCAGCAACAATTCATGGTTAGGTGTACCAGAACACTTCAAACTGTTCAAGAACTCAACAGAATTTATCTCAGCGAGACCATTTGATGTGAAATCAGATTTTGATATACTATCAGAACTAAAGTAAACTCGACCTGGAGACTGATCCAAAGAAATCATGAATTGGTTAACCTCATCAACTACCTCTAATGTAGGAGCAAGTATAGCACGGCCATGCAAACAACTGATCAAATCTTTAGGATTCATGTAAGAAGGATAGACGTTTGAAACAATGGTTCTAAGAGGATCACCAGAATTTGACAAAACAATGTCAGTAGGAAGTTGAATACTCACTACCCCATCATTTGGACCACCCACAACACCATCGCCAATAGAAGCAACCCAAGAGGAAAATTCCTTCAATTTAGAAGCTTCATCAATATTTTCCACATTCAAAAGCCTCATATTTTTTGTCAGCCTTAAAACTGTGCAACTCTTCCAAAGATAAGATGAGTTAATGGTAGCATTCACAACATCTTGACGACTGCCTTTAGGAACAACAGGCAAGATCTGTCTAAAGTCACCACCAAAAACAACCGTTTTTCCACCAAACGGCTTGTTCCTATTTAATTCATCACATACACGCATAATATCTCTTAAAGTTCTATCCACGGCTTCTATGCAATGTTTATGAATCATTGGAGCTTCATCCCATATAATAAGCTTAGCTCTCACAATCAACTCAGCAAGTGCACTACCTGGTTTAATATTGCACATAGAATCTTCATTCACAATAATGGGAATTTTAAACCGAGAATGAGCCGTCCTACCACCCGGCAATAATAAAGATGCTATGCCACTTGACGCCACATTTAAAACAATATCGCCCTTCGAACGAATCCCAGCAGACAATGCTCTCCAAATGAAAGTTTTCCCAGTACCTCCATATCCGTAAACAAAAAATATTCTTCCATCATTAGAATACACAGAAGACATTATAGTGTCATGGACATAAAGTTGCTCATCAGTGAATTTGGAAATACATTCCGAATATTCACTTGCTAAACCATCGCGGTCATAACACAACTCATCAGTAATCAGTCTATTTTCACATGATTCAAAATACTGATTATCAGGATACGACAAACCATGAAAATCACGCAAAGTTTTACCAAGATTCTGCAGCAATTTCTCTATTTCTGCCAAGGCAAAATTCTGAATTTCATCCTCACTCAAGATCAAACCTATAGTAATTAAAAATACATTGCTAGAATTAAATTCAAATTATCAGTTGATATTAATAACAAAAAACATAATAAATGTGCAACGAAAATAATTAAAAAAATAGCTTACCAGGATAATTTGTTAATTTTCGACGGTTATAAAGAACATCTTCGGACAAATATTTCCAACAATTTTGCCAAACAAAATCCGGGCGTGAAATAGATTCCGATGTTAACAAACTCACATAGAGCAATCTCAAAGACTGAGCTGAAGCCCAAAAAGAAGCCTCCACAATTCCATGAACGTATTCCTTATCATCATCCAACAACCCTAAAGCAAAGCAAGCATCTCTAAATGTAGCATACTGAACACCATTAACACATTTGATGTCTTCATAGGAAGATGCTCCTTTAACAATATTTAACAAACATCTTAGATAATACATATCACCAGAACCAGGAGCAACATAAAATAACCTTCCAATCGAATATCTTTGTTTCCTAGGTTCCCAGTGATTCCTCTTCCATACAAATTTCGTCGGAAATTCACCATAAGTGAGGTCCCTACCTTGAGAATATATCTTATTTGCTTTCATCCATGCCAAGAACTTACTTTCATGAATTGTTTTACGATTCAAAACAGTATCCAAGTCAGCAGCTTCATCAAATATGACATGTTGTTGATCTGGAAGATGAAAACTCAATCTTTCAACAGGAGGATCTTTGTATTGAATTTCAAATCCAAAAATTCTCCAAGCAGCTTCACAAGACGATATATACCTACAATCATAGTACAAACTTACTTCATCAGTACATCGTTCGGCACCATCCGCACCACTTTGGAAAAAAGAAGTTGTCACACGATCATAACCCTTATTTATATACTTAAACAAATACTTAATAGATTGCGACTGGTTGCACCACTCAACGTTGACATAGCCGCTATACTTCATAAGAAGAAAACGATTGTGAGGAACAACATATCTATTATCTAAGGGCACGCCATCCTTCATAACAACACGACCATTATCTCTACGTCTGTAAGCAGGATAGCCATCTTCATCAATGTTTGTGGCCGCTCGATATTTTTTGGGAAAATATTTGGAACAACGTCCATTGAGCATGCAAGGAGACGATTTTCGAACAACACCACACGGCCCATGCATCATGAATTCTTTCACACACTCATAATAGTGAGGATCAGTTACTTGGTCGGGAAGTTCAGCTGAAATAATCTCATCAATGCGTTGAGGCTTAGGCTGTTTGTCCTCATTGCTTAAAACAACAAAATATGAGCATGGGGCAATCCACGTTTCTGAAACTCAACCGTGTACACAACTGCACAAAATAATTTAACTAAATTGCTTATTCGAAAACAACTTAAAAAATATTTTGAAAGCAAGGTCTTTAAAAATACCTGCTTTCACGGTTCCAAATATTTTTTCACTCTTAAGATCTCTTATCAAATTATCCAACTTGACTTTAAAGATCCTACAAATAATATCAGGACGATCATCTGATTTCAAGCCCTTAGATGCAAGATATCGACATATCTCTGGCCACTTAGGATTGCACGTAAAGGTAATAAACAAATTTGGGTACCCAATCCACCTACAGATCGCCATCGCATCTTGATAATTCTGAACCATATATCGAGCTCCACCAACAAAACTGGAAGGCAAGATAATTCGTTTCCCATACCTTGAACCATCTGTCTCACCACGAAGAACAGCTTCCGCCAGACCACTATACAATTCAGCCCGCAACCTTTTTTGATGGGTTCGTACAAAAGTAAGACGTCCAGTCTCAATCATCGTATATGCATCAATGACAAACTGCTGAAACAATCGCCTTCCGAATAAAAGAATAGAATGCTCAGAAATTCTTTCATGTAAGCGAAAGGCAAAAAATTCTTTAGGACTAATACTTTTTCTATGGGTCGATGAAGAAGAAGAATTTTTAGAAAATCCAATATCTTCTCTATAACCATCCTCCCGTAAGGAAACAAAAGTGGATACTGAAGTGGAAGATAAGAAGTGATGCAGTTCACTAATGCGCTGCAATTGCCCTGACTTCTTTACAACAACAATATCTCTGTCACCAAAGCTTCATCAAAATCCCAACGACAAGCACAGCAACCTCAGAAACAGACGGTAGGTTATAGGTTCTTCCATCCATACCTCTTACCAAGCAACCTCAAACTTAAATTGGGTTGATTTTCATGTCCAATCTTTTCTTTGCCATACGAAAAGACTTCACTAACGCATATTTTTCATCAACATGTTCATATCACTAACAATCAAATGATTATTTAGCATCCCTCTAACAAACAAAAAATCACTTATTATTTTTGTTAATTTAATGAGCTAAAACTTAATTACCTCACAGACGTTATTCTGTAATTGATCTCGTTGTCCGTATCACACACATATAACTGGGCAAACTTCGGCTCGCAACCATCTAACGGTAGTAAACTACCAATTAAGTGGTAATTTTGCCCGTGTGAAACCAGAGGGGGACCACAGGCCACCACGTGTTAACACTATTGTCAACTTTACCTCCCATTGAGGTAAAACCAAACATCGAATATGAACGAATATTTTTTCAAATAGTGACTACTTTTGGCGTCATTAGAGAACATTAATTGGTGCAAAACGTCAGGTGGAGAAGTCAACTTAGGAATCTCAATATTCCCATTCATACAACAACTCGAATATCTTGGATTTAGTGGCCTTATTGGGTTTGCCAAGACGTTCCTCATACCAAAATAATGCTCACAATGTGAACACATATACGAAGGATCACCTATATCCCAACCTATATAAAAAAAGTTAGTAAAAACATTAATAAAAAACTTATACAATTTGACATAAATATAATTAGGAAAATAAGCATGTAAATTAAGAAGAAACCAAGAACGAAAAAATACCTCCATCTTAATTAAAAGTAGATGAACCGAAAGATCTGTCATTAATAAAAGACTGCTTGCGTTCATCAAGCACATCATCACTTATAACAATAGGACTTTCAAATGATCCACACACATCACCTACAAAATATAAAGCAGAAATTGAAAAAAATTAGTACACAATATATATTTGAGTATTACTATCCAATTTGAATAAATTTTAAAGATTATGTTTACCAAAAGTATGCTTTCATAATTTAAACAATATTAAAAATTAACATCTTTGCACAACAAATAAATAAGGGCCTAAAATTGGAAATATGCTTTCAAGACAAAAAATATAAACAACTATTTTCGATTTATTCATTATTTTTGTCTATATAACAATTTCCGACTTTTATGCCTATATTTTTTAACAAAAAATAAAAAGTCTAATAAAAGGCAGAATAATACTGTCAACTCAAAATATAATAATATAATAAAAATATAAAACTCGACTCTTTGACAAAATCGGAGCAAATGATTATAAAATCCTATCTAAATTTTCGAGTTCTAGAATAGAATGAAAGGAGGAGAAGAAATTTCAAAAACCGAGCAATCAAATTCCCATATTGCAAAACTAAATAATCACAATTGGAATTGTTCTTTCACTCTTTTATAGAACTCGAAGATTTTGTAATAAATATTTTTATAAAAACCAATTAAAAAATTTTGGGCCAAGGATTAATAATTATTACAATAACAAATTCTATGATACAACTCGATTCCTTGACAAAATGGGAGCGAATTATAAATAAAGTCCTTTCTAAATTTGGAAATAAATTATTTGATTGTTACATAACTTCAATCGTTTGTCATAATTATTTGCAATTTAGCATAAGTTTCAAAATTTCAAGTAATGTTAATGAAATATTAATCCATCTAATCAATGTTAATTTAATCCAACCCATCACTACCACTTTTTTATTCCAGGGCCCAAACACCCCTAACAGTTTAAAACCAAAAATTGGCCCCTAACATTTAAAACAAAAGCCCAAAGCATTAGCCCAAAAATATTGAGACAGTGGAATAATGCCTAAGCATCTAGGGTTTGAGAATCAAGAGATTGCCTACTTCCCGATGAAACACACGACCAATCCATCTCCCTCTTACTCCACCTACATCGCCTTCTCGAAACGGCGAATCGACTCCGTCTCCGGCGAAGCGACTCCATACTCGGCTAATTCGAATGTCTCAAGTTCTGTTTACCATCCAATTGTAATCTATTTCTCACTCGGCATCCCTAAACCCTAACCATCTCTCCCTCATCGATTTCCAGAATCAAATAGCAAAAACCCTAACCACAGAGTGCGACAAAATGGAAGCCTCAAACTCGAAGCTTAAGAATGTTCGACAGTGTCCAGAAAAATCGAAGATAACATCATTTGAAGAGTGGATTTGAAGGGATCACAGTTTCTTTCACCAAAACCGAGCAATCAAATTCTCAAAGGTAACACAAATTTCAAAAAGTATGTAATCTTGTATTTCCATTCAATGTATGTTGCTTGATTAGGTTAGAAGCTCACTGCAAACGCATGTTTGAACCTACCAAAGAATCCTATATCTGAATGGAAATGCATGCTTAGAAGCTATTAAAGATCCCACAACTGAATGGAAATTCAGGCTTAGATGCTGTCACTGATTGTTTGACACAAATGGCAAATCACATCTGTAATCGTTTGACACAAACGATTAGTAGACAAATAATTAAACCTGGTGCATCAACATAGCCAATAAATTTCAAAGTTTATTTT
>NW_024598713.1:0-73830 GCF_004379255.2 Salvia splendens
TAATCCATTGTACTAAATAAAACAGGCTCAGAACAAAACTCAGGCTCAAACTAGAACTAATTCTCTGCCTCGGAATCACTGTAGATCCAAATGGGCCCTACATAGTGTTCTCATGTGTGTCGGAAAAGATCTCCTTAATGATAGGAGACAGCTGCTCCTCGGGAATCACATGCTCAACTATGGGCTCGGACGGCTCAGGCCCGTATCAATAACCCGTGAGTATCGTGTAATACACATAGTAGAATAGACCATTCGGTGAAAAGGATGGAAGGTACTCATACGCGGCCTCATAAGGGGGAGGTGGAATCATGGGTGGTGGCTCAAGTGGAGGTGAGGGAATAAACTTGGCCTCCTCTACACCTGAAGTCTCAGTGTAAAGCCCTTCCTCAGGGTCCTCTTCATCGTCTGGGTCCCCCTCCTCCATCACTGCATTCCCCTTCTCATCATCCTCAACGTACTCTCCTTTCTTCTCCTCGCTATCGCCTAACTTGTGGCCATCGTTATCATCCAGTCATACTCTTCCTCCTCATCAAACTCCACCCCCTCGGAGTCATAGCGGTCACGATCCTTGGTACGGACTCTCTTGGCCCAATATGATTGGGAGGACTCGCCCTCCTCTCGCCCGAGAAAAAGTCTAAAAAGGTAGATCCAACCATCTGGTGGGTGGCTCCACAGTAGAAGCAGGTGGTGGCCTCTCGGGATGGTCCACCAATACCTCAAACATGGCCTTTGCAAACCCATGCATGTCTCCATCCAACGCAACTAATGGTGGGTTGCATATAAAAAACCGTTTGGTCATAGCCTGGGCGCACTCACTCCACTCCTTGGGCAGAGTGTCCACTAGTAGCACAATGTCGTTGTATCCTCTCACTCCGTAGGGATGAGCACGAAGCCAACAAGACCAAAAACATGCAACAAAATCAACTATGTCTTCTCACGTTGTCCTTCGGCAGGCATAGAACCTATCAATATGCCGACACCTCGTCTCTGTCGCTATGGTACTCTTACGAGGAGTATGAGCAGTACGCGCCATCTACAGAAAATTGATAAGGTCTCTCTATAACGCTCAAGAATAGATAGAGTATAAGAAAATGATGCGATATGTGATATGTGTGTATGAAAGGATGCGGGAAAACGTGTAAATTGATATCAAGTTTTCATTGTTAAATCTTCACCATCTAAGGATAGAATTTTTCAATTTCGTTATGCTTGTTCAAAACAGTGTGGTGATACCCCAAAGAAACGCCCAAACATGGCTTCATCAAACAAGAGGGTATGGAAGGATATCGCGATCCACTCGCCTTCATCCAACGCTCGACTTCCCCTTCCTCGTATGCTTGGCAAATTAGGGGTTCGTCCCAATTTCTAATCATTTGTTCAAACCATCGCTTAGGAAAGCAGTTAAAAAGTTGTCAACATACAACTATTGTTCAAGTGTTCGGACTAGACTACATCACAAGCCATCTAGTTCGCATGCATAGGGCACATATTTGAGTCCCTTGTCCACACTTAACAAAACCAACATCGAACATACATATATCTCCACTTCACACATCAGCATCAATCACATCATCATTGTATTTCACATTCACATATCGCATCGTAATTATATCGAAAGTATACATTAAACGCTTTCAAATTTTGAAAATTGACATTTTCCAAAAAGTTTCCATCACATGAACATTTTCCACCTTGTACCTCCCAAATGCTAAAAAAATATTGTTGAAACAAAGTCATCATAAAATTTTACTTCACTCATTTTCACAAGCTCAAAAGTATCGCTTTTCTCAACATCATCAATAACTTTCATTTTCCTAATTCGAAAATAGATTGTACCTCTTTCTCGTGGTTGAGCATGACGTGTCGTGTGTTAAGCCATTGATAATTGAATCCGTTTGGTCTAGGGATACAAACTAGACCAAGATTGAAAAGACTCTTGCCGTTGAAAGAATGTAAGCTCTAATACCACTCTGTTACACTCGCCCTTTCTAAGGATAGAACGGTTGATCGCGACTGGGGGAGTATATAAGAAGCGGGGAAGAAAGGGGGATTGAAGCAAATTCATATCTAGATGGAATTCGACAAATAAAACAATATATTTAGTCATCGAGGATGAATCAAAGTATTGAGTTCAATAAATAGTCTTTGGCGGAAGCATCCAAGAGAAACGAATGACATCATGTGTGAAGACACGACTTATTCGGTACAAGATAATGAGTAGATTTCAGAGGCTCCACTCAACACTCACCATGGCGCATCATCGCTCAACCTGCACATAGGGAAGACACATGCAGGACTGAGTACTTGATATACTCAGTGAACACTTGCCTAAAATAATATTTGCATTAAAATAATTGTTAAGCCAATTTGAGTGACATTGAGGTTTAGCTTTCAAAAGAACCCAAGTACACTAAAAATATTCCTATTTTCATCAAACTCGGTCGCGCAAGCTCTTTCCGTTGTCCATGCACTATTTGAAATAACCCGTGAACCAGGAATGTGGCCACATTCCAAACGGTCACTGGACCAGCCAAATGTGTGACAAATAGCTCACGGTTCCCCCATGGTGTACACTAGTCTAAGCAGGGTTTGCGGATCACACTCAGACCCGAATTCGATTAAACATCTGGCAAAGTCAGGTAACTAGCAAAAAGCCAGACTAAGCCAATTAGCTCGAGAAAAACGGCATGGCAATCATTTATTTCACGTCAAAGCATTTAGCATCATCGTTCCGAAACTAGAGTCTCACGAAAAAATTCCCTTTAGATAAATAAAATATAAACACTACAATTAGCTCGAGAAAACTACTAATTAGAATGCATGCATCCTAGTTAAAGTATTTTATCTGGTTTCTCGAATTTCGCATATTTTCAATTATTCGGTGGCCGCCCAAGGCGTCATGTTGTGCCCATAACTCCTCCTTTGACTCCTTGTATTTTTATCCACGATATCGAATAAAATCCCAATATTAAATTAAGCAATTACCGCAAATTATTTCCCTCGAATATTCAGTATTGGGATAAAATTATTCGTCCTTCTAATTATTCCGGAATTAATTAAATAATTCCCCACAATTAAATTATCAGCCCAAGAATTATCTGATTAAAACAGCCCATGGATTTAATTTAATTGCCCCAAACAAGAAATTAATTCCAAACCTTCTATTTATTTAATTATAGTTGGCCCAACCTTAATTCAGCGCCACCACTCCATTGTCGTCAACCTTATTCCGGCTAAGCCCAAAACAGCCCCGAAACTCTCTGATTAAACCCTCGTCACATCCGAACAGCCCCAAACCCCAAAAGATAAGTTCTTTACTCGGCTTTTATGTTCTTAAGTTTTCGAGTTTTCGTTCGCAGCAAAGGGGTTCAATTGTTGATGTTTGATTGAAGCGATTAACTCGGATGATGGTATGCTTATGTATAAACTGATGATGTAAATCTTGAAAAATGGGAGGGAGTATTATACCTTCAACCGATTGGAAATTGTGGTGCAAAACTGTAGTGCTTTCCTTGGCTTTTGTTTCTGTTACAAGTTTGCATACGTTTTATTTCCGTAAGGAGTGTGAAATTGTGCCATGAACGGATGAATATGAATTACCTATAATTCGATTGGAAGCTCTCGGTTTCTGCCATGATTAAAAGCTTTCCCTGAGCTCTTGGTTACGAATAAACAAAAGAGTTAGGAGAAAAGGGCATTACCAAAGGCCTTCTATTTCCTTTCTCTCTCTCAGCTCTCTCTTACTCTCAATTGGGATTGAAGATTGTGAATATGGTAGGAGGGAAATGGAATCACGAGGAGATTGAGTAGTAATTGGGATTGATTGCCAATTAACTGGGTGATTGAATGGCAATTAGGATTAATGTGGGGCTTTCATTTTCGCAGGTAACGGTAAGGAGTGGAAAAGAAGAGTAGAATAGATTCAAGAGATCTCGAATTTATTTAATTGTTTGGACTCATTTAATTGTGTAGTCCAAGTTATGAAATTATAAATTTAATTTGGACTCCTTTATTTCTCAAGGCCCAAAGCCACATTTTGTAATAAACATTGGACTCTATTTTAAATAATATAATATTTGGTGTTGTTCCAAATATTAATTCCTCCATCGACCCTTGATTTAAACACTCCGAGTACTACATATAGTATTTTAATTTATTTCCCACAAGATAGAAAATATTCCTCTCAAGAATTAATTCACACTATGCAAGTATGAACATTACACCAAAGTATGCATTTCCCTTCGCGCAATCCAAAAATTTAGTCCCTTGGTGTTATGTCAAGTAGTACCACAAATCATCATCACATCCACTAGATTAATTCCTCAAGGTACGTAATTGACAAAGTTCATAAAGAACTAAAAGAATTCATCGCGCTCGAAGATATTATCTTTGCAATCCCAAAGTAGCCAGTTGAAAACTATGCGTGTAAAATGTGAAAATGATTCCCGCATTTGATACTAACGTAGGTCAATACTGATGAAGGTATGATTGTCGATACATTCAAGGTAGTATGTAATATTTATTGGGAGTTTAATTTCCAAAAATTACCCATTTGTTATTATGAAATAAAATGTAATCAAACGTTTGTTTTTATATAAAAAGGTATGCACTAAAAACTTGAAAAAGATTCTCGCACTTAGATACACAGGAAATAAATTAATAGGTCGTGCATTGCACAAGTAGGTCAAAACCAAAAAGGTTTGTATAATTAGATGTGTTGTAATAGTTAGATGTTTATTTTTTTTCAAATTTATTACATATATATGTATATACTATTTCTTCACTTTTATCTATACATATATAAAAGGGGAGTTTTGGGGGTATTTACGGAAATTTCATTTATTACATATATATGTATATACTATTTCTTCATTTTTATCTATACATATATAAAAGGGGAGTTTTGGGGGTATTTATGGAAATTTCATTTTATATTAAAATTATAATCTAATTGAAATTACTTTTTGTTATTTGTTCATAACCGGCTGGTGTATGTCAATCATTGTAAAATTTCATTTATGTGTATTTAATAAAATTATACCCCATTTTATGTGAGATGACACTACATATTCCCTAATAATATTTTAATTTCATTTAATCATTGTAAATGTTTTTTCTAGCAATCAATGGAATGAATGAGTTCTTCGAAAGAGCATATTATAATAGAATTGTGAAACATTTATTTCTATATAATAATGGGATAACTAAAAGTCACAAGGATACCAAAAGCTATCCGATTTTGTTTAAATGTCAATGTATTCAACTGCGGTGGCTATTTGGTGTTCGCCTTGCTCTTGTGATTGTGTTTCCAACAGCACCTTCACGTCTTTGTCAATTGACAATTGGAGAGTTTCTATTCACCTTCTACATGCAGTGGATGTGTATGGAATTAGATTGTTGTGGCTGGTCAAAAGTTATTTCTTGATGTAGAATTTAGTTTTTGTTCCTTTTGTTTTGCATCATTAATGTCGATGGCGTAGGAATGTGCTGATGAAAGTCCACAAACAAAAGAGGAAAGGCGAGCATGCTCCAAAAGTATGAACCAGGTAAGGTACTTCTTATATATGAATTGAAGATTATAACCAGAAATTGGATTTGGAAATTGAACTAAGCATAAACCCAAAGAGTCATTACTCTTACACCAACACCATTAAATAACATGCACATTGCACGCCTAATGTTTATGAATTGTGGAACATTAACTTTTAGTTTTTATCATTAAATACATTTTCTTTCAATGTTATTCATTTTTACATTTTTTTTGGACATTGTTGGGGTCCGAGGAAATTACAGGAAGAATATCAACATGAGCCTCCCGGACCTTATCGACGCGGAAGACACATCGATGCAGATGGTGATCGACTATTTCATGTATGTGGCAGCGATGGAGCCATAGATCTAAGGGTTTTTTTTTGTGTTATTTTATGTGATTTCACCATTAGGGTAATCATATTCGAGCTGTCTATAGTTGCTCGGTTAGTTGGTTGATGAGTATCTGTATTTTGTGCATTGTAGTAGAGGCATTACAAATTTAAGATTTGAATATGTATCTTTTATGGAGTGTCTCGATAAAAAATAAGGTACAAAGATGATGGAAGAAGGAAGAAGGAAGGTTTATGCTTTTTCGGTATTCGAATTATTAGTATGATTAGTCGAAGTCTTTAAATGATTAGATTTATTCTTTTAGTTAATTGGGTACTGAACTATTTGGCTAATTAAGTATTTTTTTTATTGCATTGCAATCAGTACTAATTTATATAAGCACCATTTTGGTTAATTGAAATAACATTAATTATTTTACTCGTATGTACTATATGTTTGTTAGTTTAAGTGTTTTTTTTATTGCGTTGCAATCCGTACTAATTTATATAACCACCATTTTGGTTAATTTAAATCACAGTAATTATATTTTAATCCCTGTTATTTGAAAATATCTTAATCCGTGCATAGCACGGGTGTGATACTAGTTATATATAATAACATAGTTTCATCTTTTAATTGATTAATTGGCAATACAAGTTACATACATAAAAGGGTTTCAGAGTAAATAATAAAAATATTAATAAATTGATATACTTATATAATTTAATTTCGAGTTTATTATTACAATCAATGTAAGTCTGTTAAATAATCCATTCGTCCGCGAATAGGAGCCCCATATATTCCGGCATGGGTTTTAAGAAGTGTTAAGAAAAGTGGGTGGAAGAAAGTTAGTCGAATATGGATTCCACTTGTATATATTAGTTTTAAATGATATGTCAGTGGAATGAATTAGTGGAATGTGGGGTCTCTTTACCATTTATAGTAATAATGAACCGGAACTGCTATTCGCGGATGAAGGGAGTATTATTTTTCCGTGCATCGCATAAAAGTAGATATTGTTTATTTCCTATACGGATATTGCTAGATTTTTTAAAAATTGATCTAGTATAAATATATTAATAGTTCGTGCGTCGCACGAGTATGTGATATCAAAAGGGTACGTACAATTGATATACATACTATAGTGTAATTCCTTATTAATTATCACAAACATTTTTAGTGTGTGTTATTTTGTATCATGCTATACTATTATTACACATATATTTATTTGAAGTATTTTTTTTCATGTATATTTTTACGATTCATCTTTTTTCTTTTATTTTACGCCACATTCTACTATGTAAATTATATATAAGTAGCAAATGAAAAACTATTTGCAAAAAAGGTTAAAAAGATTTCTCGCATTTAAAATCAACAAGGTGATACTGATGTAGGTCGATATTGGTGTAGGTATGATTGTCGATACATTCGAGGTAGTAGCTAATAGTTATTGGCGGTTAATTTAAAGATATGATACATCAGTTAATATAAAAACAAAGGTGATCGAAGTTATAATTGAATAGAATATTTATTTTTATATAAAGAAACAACGCGCTAAAACATGAAAAAGATTCTCGCACTTATATAGACATGGAATAAATTAATGTTTGTGCATCGCATGAGTATGTGGAAACAAAAGATATGTTTAATATGATGTGTTATATAATAATTATATGTATAATTAAATGTGTTGTAATATATAAATTATTTTAATATATTAGTAAATCATGCTCATAAAATGTGAAAAAGATTCCCGCATTTAATGTTAAAAAGTCGTTAGTGACGTAGGTCGGTACTAGTGCAAATATGATTGTCGATAAATTCGAAATAATACCAAATATTAATAGAACGTTTAATTTCCAGATGCAACACATCTGTTAATATGAAACAAAATGTAACCGAAATTATACTTTTATATAATATTTATTTTTATACAAAAAAAAAACTACGCTCTAAGACATAAAAAATATTCTCGCACTTATACAGACAAGGATTAAATAAATGTTCGTGCATCGCACGAGTAAGTTTGTGACCAAAAATGTATTTATAATTAGTATGTGTTGTAATATGTAATTATATATTAATATATTAGTAAACCATACGCAAAGAATGTGAAAATGTTATCCACATTTAAATCGACAAGTAGATACCTGAATAGGTCGATTGTCGATAGTCGATTAGTTCGAAATAGAATCTAACTTCAGTATATAATGAAGTGATTGATAAGAATGAATTGATTATGATCTCATCTATAAATTTAAAATAGTAAAAGGTGGTAATACTAATTTTCAGAATTATTTATTTTATTATCAATATGTAAATTATAAATTAATATCAGTAGCTAGCTAAAAACAATGCGCCAATATTGACAAGTCGATCCTAGTGTAGGTATGATTGTCGATACATTCAAGGTAGTATGTAATATTCATTAAGAGTTTAATTTCCAAATATGACCAATCTATTATTATGAAATAAAATGTAATTAAAAGTACAAGTATATAGAGTACTCTGTTTTTATATAAAAAGGTATGAAAAAACTTAAAAAAGATTCTCGCACTTACATACACAGAGTCGTGCATTGCACGAGTAGGTGAAAACAAAAAGGTTTGTATAATTAGATGTGTATCTGTTTATATTATTTCTTCGCTTTTTATTATGTGTAATAACATAGTTTCTTCTCTTTTTGAATTATTATTTTGAATTCCATTTTGATGGAATACTATGTTTTCCATTATTTTAATTGATTAATTGGCAATACGAAGTTACATACATAAAAGGGGTTTCGAAGTAAATAATAAAAGTAATAATGAATTGATATACTTATATAATTTAATTTCGAGTTTATTATTACAATCAATGTAAGTGTGTTAAATATTGCTTATCCGTGCATCGCATAAAGTAGTAGGTATTGCTTATTCCTATGTAGGTATTGCTTGATTTTATAAAATTCGACCTAGTATAAATATATTAATAGTCCGTGCATCGCTCGAGTATGTGATGTCAAAAAGGTATGTATAATTGATATCACAAACATTGTTAGTGTCTGTTATTTTGTACCATGCTATACTATTATTGCACATATATTTATTTAAAGTATTACTTATTTTCCATGTATATTTTTAAGATTCATCTTTTTTCTTTTATTCTACACCACATTGTAATATGTAAAGTATATATTAGTAGAAAATGAAAAACTAGGTACAATAAATGTTTAAAAGATTCTCACATTTAAAATCGACAAGTTGATACTGATGTAGGTCGATACTAGTGTATGTATGATCGTCGATACATTCGAGATAGTAGCTAATAGTTATTGGTCGCTTAATTTATAAATATGATACATCAGTTAATATGAAAACAAAGGTGATCGAAATTATAATTATATGGAATATTTATTTTTACTTAAAAAAACAACGCGCTAAACATGAAAAAGATTCTCGCACTTATATAGACATGGATTAAGTTAATGTTCGTGCATCGCACGAGTATGTGGAAACAAAAAAATATGTATAATATGATGTGTTGTTTGATAATTATACGTATAATTAAATATGTTGTAATATATAAATTATTTTAATATATTAGTAAATCATGCTCATAAAATGAGAAAAATATTCCCGCATTTAATATTAACAGGTACGTATGCCGGTACTGGTGTAGGTATGATTGCCGATACATTCGAGATAATTCCAAATATTTATTGAATGTTTTTAATTTCCAGATGTGTTGCATCTGTAAATATGAAATAAAATGTAACCGAAATTATACTTTTATATGATATTTCTTTTTGTACAAAAAATACGCTCTAAAAACATAAAAAGATTCTTGCACTTATACAGATAAGGCATAAATTAATGTTCGTGCATCGCACGAGTAAGTTTGTGAACAAAAATATGTGTATA
This sequence comes from Salvia splendens, assembly GCF_004379255.2. Taxonomy (NCBI): domain Eukaryota; kingdom Viridiplantae; phylum Streptophyta; class Magnoliopsida; order Lamiales; family Lamiaceae; genus Salvia; species Salvia splendens. The sequence continues at coordinate 9,765 of NW_024598713.1, forward strand.
ATTAGTATGTGTTGTGATATGTAATTATATATTACTTCCTCCGTCCCCAAAGAATGAACTTTGGGTTCGACATCGGTTTTAATGCAAAATTGGTAAAGTAAGAGAGAGGTAGATAGAAAAAGTAAATAAAGTATTTTTTTATGAATCAATGAATGTGATATAAAGGTAAAAAGTAAAGTACAAGCAAGACACGGGCATACCCGAGGGATACATGCCTAAAAGCCGAAGCTATGTAGGCCAGTGGGGGGGGGAAGTAAACTCTAGGGAAACAAAGCCCTAAGAGTTTGTATCACAAACCGAAAAACAACATATAATATCAATGCTTCAACAAAATCAACATAAGACATCACTTCGGTTAAAGTCTTCAAGATGGGATCTACTTGATTTGCGTCGGTACTTCTTTCCATCAAGGTGTGCTTGTACTCATTGCTACCCTCCACGTTACCCCAATGAAGGTAGGGGTAGGGCCTCGTTAAACTCTCCTAGAGATAAAACCCGATGGGAAAAAATCCCTAGGAGGAAAAAGAGTATCCCCGTGGCCGAGAGCAACGCTAAACTCCCAGATGCTCGGTCACTTGTTCATGCGGATAAAGGGAGTATAACACTGCATATGTTACTTTCTTCACTTCAAACACCAAGTGCTTGGGTTCGAATGCTGATTCGTCAAGAATCAAGGCATCCCTGACTCTCCACATTAGGCTGACCATTGCGATGAGGGCTAGCCTTCTAGCCTTGCGGATGATTGTCGCGCCACTTCTCTCCTTGATCATCCACTTGATGGCGCTCGGTATTGTGACGCCCTGCTTTTTCTAATTTCTTTTAAGTTAGTTTTTGGATGATCATCGAATTTTAGCCAAATATCGTTTCGTTTTATTTTGAGAGTTTATGGAATTTTTTTAGAAGTCCAAAATATTAATTATTTATTCTAGTCAAGCAGTCAAATTTTGGTCAAATATATTTCTCCCAAATCCCATTACCAAACGATTTCTCCATATCTCCACTCCCTAAAATCTCTCCAACAAACCAAATCTCCACAGAATTTATTATATATCTCAACTACTCCATATCAGTTATCAGTTTCAAATCTACAATTTATATGTGAATATATACACCTCCACAAGACTCCCACCATTCAGAAACCTTGAAAAAAAATATAAAGAAAGAACGAGTAGGAGAAGAGAATTTTCTGCCGCCTAAGAAGGTAATCATCCGATCAATCCTTAGCATCGAATTTCTTGCATTCATTTAGGATAATTTTGAATCATCGTGCTCTGTACAAATTTTCAATCTTTAAGTTAGCCTTTGTCTCTTTTGAAAATTTAATCTCCGAGAAACAAATCGAAATCGATTAAGAGAATTAGAATTAGAAGGAGTTGGAGGGGAGGCGTACCAGTCGCAAAGGGAGGAGCGACGGCGACTCGCGGTGAGTCGCGACGGCGGCGCCTGGAGCTTCCACGGCGACGACAACAGGTTGCGGCGGTGGAGTCGGCGCTGACACTGCAGTGTTTCCTGCGAAGGGGACAACGACGGTGGCGCCATGGAGAATCGCCGGTGCGTGAGAGAGGGGGGAAAAAGATTGGAGTTTCTGTTTTGGGATTTTATTTTGGATTTTAAGATTGAGAGATAGAGAGAGTACGGATGGAATAAATGGAAGAGAAGACCTTTTTATTTCTTCTTTTAAATTTTGAAGTCAAAGAAAATTTTAAATGGACTAGAGTTTTGCTTTAAGTTTTGGGCCTTATGGCAAATAATTAGAGGAGTTGAGTTTGGGCCCGGCCTTTTCTATTTTAAGTTTGGAAGAGTGGCGTTTTTTTTAAGTAATGGGTTGGAAATTCTTGTTTTAGTAATGGAGTTAATTTTTTTTTTTCTGAGTTGATACTGGTCCCAGTTTTTACACGAGAATCCAGAAATTTCCCTAAGAAGAGACCAAGGATAAAATGAGCACTCACATAGGAAGCATACATTCTTTTAATTAGATGTTTTCTCGAGTTTTAATGAGCTTATTATTTTTATTTTAAAAGGATTTCTTTCGCAAGCGAGTTAAGGACGGAGTTAGAATTTTCAAGTTAAGAAATTTAAGCGAACGAGGTGGGCTTTCTAAGTATGTATTTTGTGGGCTTTCTATCCTACATTATTGTGTAGGCCTACTTTTAAATTTACGCAATATCTTTCAAGTATGAGTTATGTGATTAAATTCCAAATATATTGTGTCATGCCGTATTTTATGTTGTGGATGTGCCTATTTGATCGCCTAGTGGGGAGTGAGTCCCTACTAGAAGTTATGAGTTTAATCAAATTCGGATTTGTCTAGGGAGTGAATCCCTATTCAAGCTAGTGTACACAGAGGGGATAGTGCGCTATCTTTCGAGTTGGCCGGTCCAGTGATCGAGAATGTGGCCACGTTCTCGTTTCACATACGAGGTTCAGATATGGTATGAGGAGAGAGAAAAATGGGTTGGTGACTTGGCCTTTTATAAAACCCCGAGTTCACTTTTAAATGCTGACACAATATTTTATAAAAATTATTTTGGCATGTGTTCACTGGGTACATCAAGTACTTAACCATGCATTTCTTTTTAAAAATGTGCATGTTGAGCGTGACCGGTGCGGTGAGTGTTGACCAAGACCGTTGAAGAAATTTAAGTGTCTAGAATGTGTCATGTCTTCACACGTGGCATATTCCTTCTCTCAAATACTTCCGCTGAGTAGTTGTCATTCTTTTGAGTTCTTGTATCGCTGAGATAATATTCATTTTGATTTGTTGATTGTTGAGATACTCTGATTTAATTCGAGTTATTCTCATTTGTTTCGAGCTATGGTCGATTTGTGTTGTTTTCCCCTTTCTTCCCCGTTTCTTTAATCCTCCCCTAGTCGCGATCATCCGTGTTTTCTATCCTTAGAAAATGCGGGCGTGACAGGTATGGTGGTGATGTTCCTTCGCATTCCCAGCCATGATTTGATCTCCTTCCAAACTGCCCAAGTCTTGTGGCATTTGAAGAAAAGGTGGTCCACGGACTCCGTGTGCACCATGCACAAGGGGCAGCGTTGATTGATGTTCATGTAGCCCAGTCTCTCCCTCATTGGAAGTCGTCCTTTGAGAGCTTGCCAAGTAGTGAATGAGTACTTTGGTGGGACAAACTCATTCCACACAAATCTGTGCCACAGTCGTCGTTCTCCTTTTGGCCTGAACCACTCGTATGCCTCGCCCGCTCCCTTGCTCCCGTACCATTGTCCCAACATCTTCTCCTCTTCTCTTCTAGGCCAGTCAGTTAGCAAATCGTCTCGTATTTCAAAGTATTGTGTCCCACCTCATTAGAAAGAAAAGAGTTCTAAAATTAGAAAGTGCATATTCTTGTGGGACAAACTAAAAAGAAAAGAGTGCATATTCTTGTGGGACAGACTAAAAAGGAAAGAGTGCATATTCTTGTGGGACAGACTAAAAAGAAAAGAGTATATATTCTTGTGGGACGGAGGGAGTAATTTATTAGTAAACCATGAGCAAAGAAAGTGAAAATGTTTTTCACATTGAAATCGTCAAGTAGATACCTGAATAGGACAATTGTCTATAGTCGATTAATTCGAAATAGAATCTAATCACCGTATATAATGAAATGATTGATAAGGTTGAATTGATTATGATCCCATCCACTAATATAAAATAGTAAAAAGTGTCACATTTATATAAACAGGTAGATACATGTATAGGTCGATTGTTGATAGTCGATTAGTTCGAAATAGAATCTAATTTCCGTGTATAATGCAGTGATTGATAAGGTTGAATTGATAATAGTAATTTTCAGAAATATTTATTTTTTATCAATATGTAAATCATAAAATTAATATAAGTAGCCGGTTAAAAACTAACTCGTAAAATGTGAAAATGATTCTCACATTTAATATTGACAGGCTGGTGTAGTTATGATTGTTGGTACATCCAAGGTAGTATGTAGTACTCCCTCCGTCCCACTCAAGATGACCACATTCTTGAGTGGCACGGAGTTTTAGGTGAAATAGTTGTTTGTGATAAAATAGAAAAAGTAATTGAACATTTTAATAAGGAGATAGGAGAGAGAGATTTAATTCCAAATATAGAAAGTGGACATTTTGAATGAGACAAACTAAAAAGGAAAGATGGACATTTTTAATAGAACGGAGGGAGTAATATTTATTGGGAGTTTAATTTCCAAATATGACACATCTGTATAATTTAATTTTGATTTTGTAACGTCCATTTTTTTATTTCCTAAGACTTTTGGAGAACTGACTTATTAGTATATTACTCACACCTAATCTGTTTTACCGCGCGTTGTGATCAAATATTATGTTTGAAGTATTTAATTTTCCTATAGTCCGTTTGAGATGACTGAATTACAAATGGAAGTTCAAAGACGTTTTACATCGAGTTCAATACTTTGAATGAAAATAACGACAAAACTTCTAACTCCGCGAGAGTCGTACCATGACCTGCTTGCACTGAACAACCACATCGAGTAGCCATGTCCTACACCCTCCGGGTTTTGCTCGATAAACACATCTTGCACTCCCATTACCTACACAAAAGAATAGACCATGTATTAAATATAATTTTGACATCAAATCAAGAGAATACGTTTGACAATCGCATCACATCAAGCATGTTTCCCAAACGACGACGCACGTTTCTCGAATGACGATTGTACTTAGTGGCCGTTATTTTAGACGACAAGTCATAAGATTCTTGCTAAATATGGTCATGAGAATTGTGGATGTGACAACTTACCCCAAATGGTAAAAAGTGTCACGCCCGCCCACCCCAGGGGTGTTACAAACGAGGCGATCGTGACCAAGGGACAAACATTAAGAATAGCATTTAAGGATAACAGTTCATAAGAAAGGCTCAATTAGCTTAAAAGAATAATATATATCAGAGTGTATGATACACAGAGTGCAAACTCGACTTTAGCTCCAAACAAATGGGAAAAGCTCAAATAAAATCAGAGTGTCTTTTCAACAATCAGCAACTCGAGATAAAATTATCTCAACAATACTTGGCGGAAGCATTCGAGAGTAGAATACTATTATGTATGAAGACATAATATATTCAGAAAGTTTTATTTACAATCTTCTTCACTTTCATGCTCAACACCCACCGCGCTCGTCACCGCTCAACCTGCACATAGGGAAAACACATGCAGGGCTGAGTACTTATTGTACTCAATGGACACGTGCCAAAATATATTTTATAAAAACAGATTTTGTCAAGCCACTCTTTGAGTGAACTCGGGGTTTAGGAAAAGGTCCGAGAACACTAAAACATCTTTCTTTTCCTTTTTCAAAAGCGATCTTTCGATCTATTTTCCTGGAACATATGTCGTATCTGACAAACCCGATTTCACTATCTCTTGTTCATTCATCAATCCATTCATCATTCATCGTTCCTTTCATCATTCATCATTCCTTTCATCATTCATCATATCTTAACATTCAAGTGCCGGGAAGTGGTTACCTCCCACGGTCTCCCATCAATCCATTCCATTCCATTCATCGATGCAGTCAGATAGGCATAGTTCCAAAACAAAATATGGCTTGACATAACCTTTTCAACTTTTCTTTCCTCAAAACGTTTTTTTTTTTTTGAAACATAAAATTTCTGGCAGTGCGCAGTTCATTTGAAAAATTCTCCATAAATTCATCCAATGCCCAATAAGGCTGAAATTTTTACAAGACTCAGAAGACACTTCAAATTTTCATCTAGTTCAAGAATTACATCAAACGGAGGTCATTTGATCGGTCAAACAGAAAACGAAACATTCTGGCCGAGAATACCAGTTTATGGCAGAATTGCGCAGTGGACTTCAAACATTTTTCAAAAATTCATCTTTCGTCGAACGGGGCTGAAATTTATACGAGGCATAGAAAACACCTTGAAATTAACTCAGTAAAATTTTCATACCAAAATTCGATCGTTTGGTCAGTCAAATACACGTTGGAATCTACTGTCCGAACACCACAGATTTCATACTCACAAATTCGAAATTTGAGTTTCTTCCTCAATCATCCAAACATAATTTTCTCATGCTTATAACACGAAATCATGCTTGATAAGACTCTCTTAAACATGTTTGCACATAAACTTAGATCATTCACCAAAGATTCAAATCAAACTTCACACAATTCAATCAAAAAAATCGCATAACATCACTTTCATTTAAAGCACATAAATCACATAAAACATGATGCTCAAACCGATATATATTAAAACGAAAGCTCTTGGAAACACTTTAGTTCAAAATCCCACCTCGATCGTTTAAAGCCTTCACGCCGTGCTCCTCTCTTTCTCCTCTCGGTGGAAGGTAAGGCTGCACTTCCTTCGATCAAAACGCAGCGCCGCTGCTGTCACGACGCTGTGGGTGCAGCCGCCGATTCACCGGAAGAGCTGCTGCTGCCGGGACCGCTGCCGTCGCTGCCGGGAGACGCGACGCCGCTGCTGTCTCGCCGGGAAGACGCGAAGCCGGGAGGACGCTGCTGTCGCCATCCAGCCATCCCTCCGTCTCTCTCTCTCGGTTCGCCGCACCGCCGCCGCCGCTGCCACGAATCCGCCGTCGCGGATCCGCCGCCATTGGCTCCTCCCTTCATCATCTTCTCCTCTCCATTCCTCTCTCGGCTCCCCTCTCTTCTCTCTCTCGGATTCTCGATTGCGAAGTAAAAGAAATGAAATGGAGGGACGTTGTATTTATAGAAAAATTTTCATAAAAGACAAAAATTCACGTCTTTTCGTTTTGATGCGACGAGTAATTAATGCGGCCGTCGTTGGAAAACGTGCCTGATGCGACGTGGTTCTTATCCACTTCTCGTCTTGATGTGATGCGGTTCTTATCCAACTTTTCGTCTCGATTTGTTGTCGAAAGTGTATTTGATACGTGGTCTATTCTTTCGTGTAGGTATCATTTTGGGCTCGTAACAATTGGGTTTCAAATTGGGCTAGGAAGAATAATTGTTTGGCCCCAAAAGTGAAATACTTCTCTCGACAAAAGAAACAAGGTCGAAAAAATTTTCAAGTGCACAAACGGCGGTCCTTTCAAGAACTCAATAAAAAGGTAGAAAAAGTCGGGGTGTTACAATCTACCCATCTTAACAAAAATTTCGTCCCGAAATTTGCTTACGTCCTTCGAATGGTTCGCACTTAGCTTGCTTCAAAGTTTCACGCAATTCCAAGAAAAGGTTCATGGTCCATCGGCCTCCTTTCGCACTTTCGATCTCCTTGCCTCGTCGTGACTTGACAAATTAGGGTTCACCCCAAACTTTCAGATTCTCGTTCGTTTCCGTCACTCGGGAAAGTGATAGATTATCTCAACTTAAAACTACGGTTCGCGCGTATTCAATCTAGCCTACAACATAAGCACTCTATGTTCGCAACATACTTCATCATCATTCATACTCAAAGATAACCAAACACACAACATTTTAACATCCTTAAGCAAAAACACTTTCAACAAAATTTCTACTTCTCACTTTAAAACTCAAAACATACTTTAACATCAACTTTCATCTTTCATGTAGAACAACAATCCATCGTTCCTCTTCAAAACTTCATCATCTTTCTTTCTCAAAAACTTTTCTCTCTTTCTTTCTCAGAAACTTTATCACCTTGCTTTCTCGAAAACTTTCTCATTTCAAAACATTTTACCTTTTCTCTTGTTGAGCGCGACGAGACGGAATGTTGAGCCTTCAATGAATACACTTTTAGTCTAGCGAAACGAGTCTAGACTAGATTGAATAAGAGACTCTCGGTCCAGAGCGGAAAGAAAAATTGCTCTGATACCATTCTGTCACGCCCGCCCACCCCAGGGGTGTTACAAACGAGGCGATCGTGACCAAGGGACAAACATTAAGAATAGCATTTAAGGATAACAGTTCATAAGAAAGGCTCAATTAGCTTAAAAGAATAATATATATAAGAGTGTATGATACACAGAGTGCAAACTCGACTTTAGCTCCAAACAAATGGGAAAAGCTCAAATAAAATCAGAGTGTCTTTTCAACAATCAGCAACTCAAGATAAAATTATCTCAACAATACTTGGCGGAAGCATTCGAGAGTAGAATACTATTATGTATGAAGACATAATATATTCAGAAAGTTTTATTTACAATCTTCTTCACTTTCATGCTCAACACCCACCGCGCTCGTCACCGCTCAACCTGCACATAGGGAAAACACATGCAGGGCTGAGTACTTATTGTACTCAATGGACACGTGCCAAAATATATTTTATAAAAACAGATTTTGTCAAGCCACTCTTTGAGTGAACTCGGGGTTTAGGAAAAGGTCCGAGAACACTAAAACATCTTTCTTTTCCTTTTTCAAAAGCGATCTTTCGATCTATTTTCCTGGAACATATGTCGTATCCGACAAACCCGATTTCACTATCTCTTGTTCATTCATCAATCCATTCATCATTCATCGTTCCTTTCATCATTCATCATTCCTTTCAGCATTCATCATATCTTAACATTCAAGTGCCGGGGAAGTGGTTACCTCCCACGGTCTCCCATCAATCCATTCCATTCCATTCATCGATGCAGTCAGATAGGCATAGTTCCAAAACAAAATATGGCTTGACATAACCTTTTCAACTTTTCTTTCCTCAAAACGTTTTTTTTTTTTTGAAACATAAAATTTCTGGCAGTGCGCAGTTCATTTGAAAAATTCTCCATAAATTCATCCAATGCCCAATAAGGCTGAAATTTTTACAAGACTCCGAAGACACTTCAAATTTTCATCTAGTTCAAGAATTACATCAAACGGAGGTCATTTGATCGGTCAAACAGAAAACGAAACATTCTGGCCGAGAATACCAGTTTATGGCAGAATTGCGCAGTGGACTTCAAACATTTTTCAAAAATTCATCTTTCGTCGAACGGGGCTGAAATTTATACGAGACATAGAAAACACCTTGAAATTAACTCAGTAAAATTTTCATACCAAAATTCGATCGTTTGGTCAGTCAAATACACGTTGGAATCTACTGTCCGAACACCACAGATTTCATACTCACAAATTCGAAATTTGAGTTTCTTCCTCAATCATCCAAACATAATTTTCTCATGCTTATAACACGAAATCATGCTTGATAAGACTCTCTTAAACATGTTTGCACATAAACTTAGATCATTCACCAAAGATTCAAATCAAACTTCACACAATTCAATCAAAAAAATCGCATAACATCACTTTCATTTAAAGCACATAAATCACATAAAACATGATGCTCAAACCGATATATATTAAAACGAAAGCTCTTGAAAACACTTTAGTTCAAAATCCCACCTCGATCGTTTAAAGCCTTCACGCCGTGCTCCTCTCTTTCTCCTCTCGGTGGAAGGTAAGGCTGCACTTCCTTCGATCAAAACGCAGCGCCGCTGCTGTCACGACGCTGTGGGTGCAGCCGCCGATTCACCGGAAGAGCTGCTGCTGCCGGGACCGCTGCCGTCGCTGCCGGGAGACGCGACGCCGCTGCTGTCTCGCCGGGAAGACGCGAAGCCGGGAGGACGCTGCTGTCGCCATCCAGCCATCCCTCCGTCTCTCTCTCTCGGTTCGCCGCACCGCCGCCGCCGCTGCCACGAATCCGCCGTCGCGGATCCGCCGCCATTGGCTCCTCCCTTCATCATCTTCTCCTCTCCATTCCTCTCTCGGCTCCCCCTCTCTCTTCTCTCTCTCGGATTCTCGATTGCGAAGTAAAAGAAATGAAATGGAGGGACGTTGTATTTATAGAAAAATTTTCATAAAAGACAAAAATTCACGTCTTTTCGTTTTGATGCGACGAGTAATTAATGCGGCCGTCGTTGGAAAACGTGCCTGATGCGACGTGGTTCTTATCCACTTCTCGTCTTGATGTGATGCGGTTCTTATCCAACTTTTCGTCTCGATTTGTTGTCGAAAGTGTATTTGATACGTGGTCTATTCTTTCGTGTAGGTATCATTTTGGGCTCGTAACAATTGGGTTTCAAATTGGGCTAGGAAGAATAATTGTTTGGCCCCAAAAGTGAAATACTTCTCTCGACAAAAGAAACAAGGTCGAAAAAATTTTCAAGTGCACAAACGGCGGTCCTTTCAAGAACTCAATAAAAAGGTAGAAAAAGTCGGGGTGTTACAAAAAGTCCCTACCCTTTTGACTAGGGATGTCAATCAGGCTAACCTGTTCGGGTTCGGGCCAACTCACTCGGGCGGGCGGGCTATTCAGGTTATGAATTTTTCGGGTCATAAATTTTCGACTATAACCCGCTGTGTTTCGGGCTAACCCATCGAGCTATTCAGGCCTAAAAACTTTCACAAATAATCTCTTGTAATCAAATTTTTCGCAATATAATGATTTTAAGTTTTAGATAGTTTTTTCTTCTTGGTGTTAGAATCATATAAAATCTTCAAATTTTTTATAGTTTTCCTTAATAATAGTTGGAGAGTGGCCTTTCATCTCGATCAACTACAATCTAATCAAAGATAAATCAAAATTAAATGAATCGATTTCAATTAAAGCTTGCGTTCGTGTTATTATTTTGGCATTGTTCATAATTAATTCTTTATGAAAATTAAAAATGATATCTTACGTGAATCATTATTAAAATGATAAGTATATTGAGATTTTGATGGGTTAATTTTTAATTTTGAATTGATTTGCTTTGGAGATAGTAAGACAGTAGTGGCAGATGATGGGACGATGGAATAATTAGTTGAAGTGGAACCTGAAAGTTGATAGTGTGGGATCGAGTGGAAAAGTGTAGAATGAGTTTAAAGAAATGTAGTGAAAAGTGAGTTGAAAAAGTAAGTGGAATGTGAGCCCTACTTTTATATATTAGTTTTATAATAAAATGTGAGTAGGAATGAGTTAGTGGAATATGAGGTCCACTACTAAAAATGGTAAAAAGTGAAATGAGACAAATTTTGTAGGACGGACAGAAATGGAAAAATGAGACAAACTTTCAAGGACAGAGGGAGTATTTTTTAAACTAAAAATTGCAATCCGTTGGACCGACCCGCAACCCGTTCGGGCCAACACATTTAGCCCGTTTTGACAATATATCTCCTCCATGATTCAAGCTTATGACCATGTATTTCCATTCACCAGTTTTGTTCCACCACAAAATCTCCCTAAACAAATTATCTCAAAGTGAGGATTTCAAGTGATTACAAGAAGAGTCAATTTCTCCACACTATCTCTCTTTCCTCATTTTCCTCAAGGTATATATACTTGAACCATGATTTTGTTTTTGTTTCTTGAAAGCATCGTTGAGATAGTGATGCACATGCTCAAACTTTGAATGTAGAACCACCAATGCCTATTATTGAAATGTTAACTTCATGACATGGTCCTTTTTAAGCAACATCAAACTTTTCGCCCAAACCAAGTTCATACTTAAAACGTCATACAAAAGTTTGCCGAGAACATGTCTTTACCCAACACCATCACATACATTTCATACCAAGAACATAGAATTCATTCTTAGCAACCTTTGTATGCTAAAGAAAACCAAATCATGAAACAAGTAGTGTATCCCTTATGTGAGAACCATGTCGAACTTAAAACCAACGTGGATACTTAGCTTTTAACAGTATGGCCGAGAGAGAGACATGGTTGGAGGGAGAAATTGATGGAGGGAAGAAAGAGGCACCTCTTTCTTAAAAATAAAATCTAATTTTGAACTACATTATGATTGGGGTTCCACTTCGTTTAGCTAGTATTGGGCTCCCTCTTTGGACCAAGTTAATATTAATTGAGTGAGGTCTCTTATTTCTTGATCTGGGCTGTTTTCTTTAAGAAGAAAGAAGTTTTGGACCCATATTAATTATACTACTGGGCTATTTTAAGTGAGAAATGGACTTGGTAATAATTTAGAAGTTTGGTTCCACCTTTGAGCCTAATATTCTTATTGTAACAAGTGACTCTTGTGGTGTGATGGTTGGGCGAATTTTTGATGATAGTAAATGCAGGTAATGAATATAGATCACGACACAAGAAATTACGTGGTTCGATTTACTGAAGTAAATCTACGTCCACGGGAAGAAAGGAGGGCAAGATTGTATTGCTTGATCTGGTTTACAGCTTACAAATACAGACTTGCTATATGTTATTTGATGTCTCGAGCCCCTCCTCTATCTGATCTAAGTTCTATTTATACCTTGAACTAAGATCGTGGCTTGCATCACCACTAACTAGGTCGTGGCTTGCATCACCACTAACTAGGTAGTGGATGTCGTGGAGGTCATGAGATCCTGCATGGGTCCACTATCTCTTTGTTTGGTCCGCTATCCTGCATGAGTTGACACCACTAAATAGATCGTGTAGTGGAGGTCGTGGAGGTTCTGCATGAGTCCACTATCTCCCAGTTCGGTCGAATACTGAGACCGAACTTCTGAACTATTGCCGAGCAGCTTTTGCCGATCTGAGAGTAGAGCTTGATTGGTCGGCTTTTACCGAGCTGTAGGCTGGGGCCGAACTCTTTGGTAATGCTGAACTGATTGGTTGGCTTTTACCGAGCTGTAGGCTGGGGCCGAACTCTTTGGTAATGCCGAACTGATACTCTTCCTTGGGCTTTGGGCTGATGGGCCGTCACTGCTATTGGGCTTGTTTAGTACGTACCCCATCACTACCCCCCCGAAAAGCGAAGTGAATCACTTCGGCGAAGCGAGTCACTTCGGCATTCTGGATAAAGGTACGGGGGAGGCTGACGTTAGGGGACGTGCCTTGCGCGTGACTGCATTAAATGCGACAGTAAAATCCGGCCGTTGAATCCTGAAAAGGTGGGATTCGAAACGGTGCGATGATTTTGAAATCTTCTCCGAATCTGATAAATACGTCCTTTCTTCATCATTGGAACACTTTTGCTATTGCTTCTTCTGCATTCTCTCTCTTTTGCGTAAAAATTTCCTTCCACTTTCAAGAATTTCTTCAGAATTTCTTCAGACTTTCAAAGAGTAAGAACCATGTCTTCTTCTTCTTCTTCTGAGTCAGGTAGCGGTAGGAAAGGGGGTAAGGGGTCTTCTAGCCGGAAAGAATCCGGGGAGAAGACCGTAGAGTATTTTCACAGCATCTTGAGTAAGGATACTGTGATATCCTTACACGAAAAATATTTTTTTCCTGGGGGGAAGGTTGCGATTCCCGACGACCTTCATAGGGCTGACTCGCCGCCGGAGGGTTACGCCACCGTTTATGAAGCCGGCTTGGAATGCGGGCTTCGTTTCCCTCTTCCCCCTGCCTTTGTAGAGCTGCTAGATTTTTTTCAACTCCCTTTAGGTCAGGTGACTCCGAACTCTTGGAGGCACTTATCGGCCTTTGCTGCCGAACTGCGTAGGCTAGATAAGGATCTGTCTCTGAGGGCAATCCTTAATTTCTTCCAGTTTAAGAGGAAGGGATCTTGGTTTTACTTGATCCCTTTACAGCCCTTTAGGGCCTTCTGCAAAACCAAGTGGCCAAAGTGGCAACATCGCTTCTTTTTTTATAATAGGACAGCGGCTCCGGGCTTTCCCTGGAGAGGGCCGAAGTCCGTGATTCCTCATCCTTGGTTAGAACCGTTGGACGAGCTCGAGGGCGAGCTCAATAAGATTCCTATGATTAGGAAGCAGTACCTGGAGTCTGAGCTCGTCAAGGGCGACTTCGTGTTCGACTCCTCGTCTTCGGACGAAGAGGCTGAGGGTGAGGATTTCTTTTTTATGCATTACTGCCTTGACGACGAAAACTAACCTTGTTTTCTTGCTTTTTGGCAGTGAACTTGCTAAACAAGTTCGGTCGCAAATCCTCCGAATCTAAGGAACCGGAGAGGCCGAAAACCAGCAGCTCGGCGTCTGATGCCGAGAAGAATCCGAAGAGGAAGGGGAAGACCCAGAAGCCCCCAAGAGCGCCAGAGAAAGACGTGGTCTTGGCGCCTCCTTCGGAACATATCTGTGAGCCATTTTTATGGCCCACGGACTTCGCCGAGGTGAATTCTCTTCTTGATTTTCTGGCCTTGCTTTTTTCCTGTATTTTTTGTGGCCCCTCGGTTGACTTTTTCCTTTTTCCATTTTCAGAGGAACGATATGCTCTCCAAGCTCGTCGCCGTTGAACTCTCCAAAGCGTCCAACGATTATGCTGAGATGCAGAGGAAGTTGGCGGCTGCTCGTCACCAGGCCGAACAGGCTAAGGCAGACTTTGAGAAGGCCAGAGCTGCTAGGATCTCGGCCCAGGATGAAGCCCAGTTTGCCAAAAACCAGCTCGTCATCCAGCGAGAGCAGACGAAACGGAGGGATGCTGCCGCCGTGGTTGCCCAAGGGGAGGTTCTCCGTGCTTTCGCGGAGAAACTCTTTCTGAGCAATCAATTTTCGGCCTTTGTCGGTGATCTGCTGAAACTGATGACCGATAATGCCGAGCAGGGGCCCGAAGTCGTTCTGCCGCTGTACGGCCGAGAGATAGCAGCTCGTCTCCAGAGTCTGCCGCTCCTTGAGGAGCTTGCTTCGTCCTCGGTCCTGCTTTCTGCTGACCGAGTTCGTAGTTGCCGAGCTGACCGGGACGAGAATATGGAGGCTATCTTTGCCTCCTTAGGGCCAGTTTCACCCGCTCCAATTTTCCACGGAGAGGGTGAGACCGAGCAGCTTGATCAGCAGACCGGAGACAGGCAGGCCGAGCAAGAGGTGCTGCTGATCGGTGATGGGGGCACCGAGCAGGCTGGGGGAGCAGGGAGGCCGAGGCTGAAGCTGAGGCAGACAAGGAGAAGGAAGCTGAACCTCACCGAGGAGCCGGAGACGAAGCTGGCGGAGTATGATTTCGTCTCCCTTCTCTTAGTTTAGTTTCTTCCTTGTTGTAAAATGGCCTTGAAGCCCTTGTGTAAAAAATTTTTTTCTTATGAATGAAAAAAATTCTTCTTTCTGCACTTGTGTCTTCGTATAGCTTTTCGTACTCTCTTTTACTCCTGTTGTGGTTTACTACCTGCTCAGTAAACCGAAATGCCGAACTGACATAGGCTGCTTTGTATTCTTAACTCTTAAGGAGCTGGAGGTACTTCACTGGAAGCGGCTGTACTCTTCCGCTTTAGACGAAGCTGAGAAAAAAGCCATAGCTGACCAGATGAAGAATGACGAACTCTTGGCTTGTTTAGTGAAGCTGGAGGCCGACAATAAGGACTTAGAGTCCGAAAAGAAAGATCTGGAGGCCGAACTGAATACTGCTGTCGCTGAGAGGACTGCGTATGAGGATTTCATCAGCAGGCGCGGGGGAATGACCATCTCTGAAGTTCAGGAACGAGTTGACGAACTGTGGGAGGAATATCATGTACTCCGGAGGAACAATGCGCTGGAGAGCTCGGCTTGCCAACAAGTTGTGAAATCATTGCGGCGCTGGGCTTCTCGGTACGACATCGTTCTTTCCCGGCGTCCTTCAATCGAGAGATTCCTTAGGCATTTCCCGCCAACAGATGCTCATACTCCAGCTCAAACCTCTGATCCACTTGCTCAAAATCCTACTCCAAATCAGCAACGAACTCAGGAGCAACCGGAAACGTCAAGACGAGAACGGACTCAGGAGCAACCGGAAACGTCAAGACAAGGACGGACTGAAGTTCGTAGAGGAGCTGTGATTATGAGTGAGCAAGATCAACAAATGCTTCGTGAAGAGACTCTTCGCCGCCGAGGTGCCAGACTTCCCGGACTCAAGGAAGAGGCGGTAGGTCGATCAGAGCATCTCGTCGACCTGCTTATTCTTCAGCTGCCCGGAACGCCCGAACTCGGCTTCACGAGGATTTTGTGAATAGATGGCTCAACTTTAGCAACCAGGGACAGTAGAATAGTCCTTTGTAATAGCGTAACGCCTTCTCATAGGGCAGCGGAGTTGTATGCCGAACAAGTTTTAATAAATGAAATCTTCATTTCGCTTCTATCACTGCGTATTTACAGCTCAGCGAAAAAATTTCATCGTGCTCGTCCTCGGTCTTATGAAGTAAAGTTCTTTGACCGGACTCGTCCTCGGTCTTATGAAGTAAGCTTCTTTGACCCGACTCGTCTTTGGTCTTATGAAGTAAACTTCCGGACTTGGTCCTCGGTCTTATGAAATAAACTTCTTTGACCGGACTCGTCTTTGGTCTTATGAAGTAAACTTCTTTGACCGAACTCGTCTTTGGTCTTATGAAGTAAATTTCTTTGACCGGACTAAGCTTGTGTCCTAATTTGTCGAGTTTTATCGCTCGGATCGGACTTTCCCTTGTCCTAATTTGGGGATCGGACTTTCCCTTGTCCTAATTCGGCGAGTTTTATCGCGTGGATCGGACTTTCCCTTGTCCTAATTCGGCGAGTTTTATCGCGTGGATCGGACTTTCCCTTTGTTGCAGTTCGTTTCAGACGAACTGCTTGTTTCTTAAGCTGAATTGTGGTCTTGTATCCTCCTTAGAAGCTTGGACTCACAATCGTTGGCTTATATATGTTCTAAAAAGGGGATCAGCCTTCGAAGAACAAGATACCTCAGTAACATTTGTAAGAGACGACACGCACATAGACAGACAAAACGCACATAGACAAACATGAAAAACAAGTAAAAAACAAAGAAAGCACATACCCCTAGGACCGAACTAGACACAAGACTGACTGACCGGACTGTCTCTTACAAATGGAACTTCATGAGGTTGGAAATGTACCATGTTCGGGGTACTTGTTCTCCTGACATGTGAGTCAATTTATAAGACCCTTTGCCGAGGACTTCTGACACCCGATATGGACCTTCCCATGTGGGTTCGAGTTTGCCCAGCTTTTCTGCTCGGCTTACTTCGTTGTTTCTCAAGACGAGATCTCCCACTTGAAATTGCAGCTTTTTCACCTTTTGGTTATAATACCGGGCTACTTGCTCCTTGTACTTGGCTGCTTTTATGCAGGCCAATTCTCTTCTTTCTTCGGCCAGATCTAGTTCGGCTCTCAGTCCGTCATCATTCATTTCTGAGGAGAAATTTAGAGTTCGGGGACTGGGTACGCCGATCTCAACCGGAATCACGGCTTCAGTGCCGTACACCATCGAGTTCGGCTCCGGTGTGACTTCGGTCATTTCGCCTGCCTCTGACTCCGGCTGCTGTGATTGCTATGCTTGATGGTGCCGATCTGATTGCTTGGCACTTTTAAGCGCAATCTGCAAACACTCGCTCTTTTTTGATCACCTCGGATGACCGCTATCCCTCCTTTAGTGGGGAAGGAGTTCGGCGAGGAAGCCTCTGATCGCTATGATCGGGCTTCTTTTTGTCTTCTCTAGATGAGCTGTCTAAAGACCGTTTTCGACGGTCTGCCTCATCGGCACGAGAAAACTGGTCCGCAATGTCCCACATCTCTTGAGCTGTTTGCGGACTGCATTCCACGAGCTTTCTGTAGAGAGCTCCGGGCAGGATTCCATTTTGGAATGCCGAAATGACAAGTAGATCATTGAGATCATCTACTTGTAGGCATTCCTTGTGGAATCTCGTCATAAAGTCGCTGATCTTTTCGTCGCGACTTGACGTATAGAAAGCAGCTGAGCCGAAGTGATTCGGGCTTCCGCTTTCTGAAAGAACCTCCTGTGGAAAGCATCCATTAGATCTCGGTAAGATCTAATGCTGCCTTGGGGGAGGCTATCGAACCACCTTCTTGCGTTCCCGATAAGCAGCTCGGGAAACAGCTTGCACATATGGACCTCATTGAGACCCTGGTTCACCATGTTATACTGATAGCGTCCCAGGAAGTCATGAGGATTCACTAACCCGTCATAAGTCATTGACGGAGTTCGGTAGTTCTGTGGTAAGGGAGTTCGGGTGATATCGTCCGAGAACGGAGTCTTCAATGCTCCGTACATGGCGAACCCGACATCTCTTCGGTATGGAGGAGATGGAGTTCTCCTGTGATTCCGGTACCGAGGAGGAACAGGAACATGTCGGGGTTGAGGATTCTTCTTCCTGGAAGACACGGCACTACTGCGGTAGTGACTTTCATGTCTGGATGAGGAGGGAGAATCCACCGTTTTCGTCTCCGGCTTTTGGCCCTTTTGCAGGAAAATTAAGAACTCTTCCTGCTTCTCGGCCAAAAACAACTTGACAGCTTCGTTCAAATCGGGCTGCTGGGAAGACTCGGTGCGATGAGTCTTTGAGCGGTTTGTTCCTTCTCCGTGAGAACTGGAAGTAGATTTCTCCCGAGGCTGTTTTCCAGACCTGCGGGCTGGACTAGCTTCCTCATGGTTATCACGAACGGTATTATGGGTGTTACGTGATCTGGTATGCATTTTTTTGGTGGAAGAGGATCAAAAACTCGCTTTATCACAAATTTGGTTCTCTGTTTCCCACAGACGGCGCCAGTGATGGTTGGGCGAATTTTTGATGGTAGTAAATGCAGGTAATGAATATAGATCACGACACAAGGAATTACGTGGTTCGATTTACTGAAGTAAATCTACGTCCACGGGAAGAAAGGAGGGCAAGATTGTATTGCTTGATCTGGTTTACAGCTTACAAATACAGACTTGCTATATGTTATTTGATGTCTCGAGCCCCTCCTCTATCTGATCTAAGTTCTATTTATACCTTGAACTAAGATCGTGGCTTGCATCACCACTAACTAGGTCGTGGCTTGCATCACCACTAACTAGGTAGTGGATGTCGTGGAGGTCATGGATCCTGCATGGGTCCACTATCTCTTTGTTTGGTCCGCTATCCTGCATGAGTTGACACCACTAAATAGATCGTGTAGTGGAGGTCGTGGAGGTTCTGCATGAGTCCACTATCTCCCAGTTCGGTCGAATACTGAGACCGAACTTCTGAACTATTGCCGAGCAGCTTTTGCCGATCTGAGAGTAGAGCTTGATTGGTCGGCTTTTACCGAGCTGTAGGCTGGGGCCGAACTCTTTGGTAATGCCGAACTGATTGGTTGGCTTTTACCGAGCTGTAGGCTGGGGCCGAACTCTTTGGTAATGCCGAACTGATACTCTTCCTTGGGCTTTGGGCTGATGGGCCGTCACTGCTATTGGGCTTGTTTAGTACGTACCCCATCATGGTGGATTGGTAGAGCTTTTGTTATTTGTTATTTGGATGGAAGGTCATGAGCTCAAACCTTCGTAATAACAAATTTTTAAAATTTGGAAAAGGAGGAGGAGAAAAGGTGTTTTGGTTTTCGGCCAGAGAGGTCAGACCTTTGAATCGTAGTCAGACCAGTCAAATGGGCTGGTCCGGTCCAATTTTTAAAACATTGGTTTCCACTTTCCATATAAAAATCACCAGTTTTTTTCATATGTAATAAGTGGATATAAATTTACTAATTCATTCTAACTTGCAATTATTATAAAATTAATATCCATCTGTTCCACAATAGAAGTAATACTTGTCAGTTGATATATTAATGTGACAGAGAACTTTTTTTAAAATAGAAATGTGGCATTTTATAGTGAGACGGATTAAAAGAAAAATGAAACATCTTTTATTGAACAGAAAGAGTAATATTTAGTACTTCATCCGTCCCACAATAGAAGTCATATTTGGATTGGACACGAGTTTTAAGAAATATATAGAAAATTAAGTTGAATAAATTAGTGGAATATGAGACTCACTTATATATATATATTAGAATATGAATGATAAAATGCGAGTATAATAAGTTGGTGGAATGTGAGTCTATTTATCATTTATGATAAAAGTGAAATAAAAATCTTATTGTGGCATGGCAGGAAATGGCAAAATAGGATTTTTATTGTGGAGGGGAGGATTAGTATATAAAATTAAGAACTATTCCACTTGGTTTTTTTTTACTACAAGTTAAATAATTTGTTAAAATTTGTCCATATCAAATACTCCTTCCGTCCCAAAAGAATATGCACTCTTTTTTTAGTTTGTCCCATAAGAACATGCACTTTCCAATTTTGGAAACTATTTTTTCTCTAATGAGGTGGGACTCATTCTGCACTAACAATACTTTAATTACTTTTTTCTCTTTACCTCTCTTTACTTTACCGATTTTGCATTAAAATTTTTGTCGAACGTAAAATGCATATTCTTTGGGGGAGTATGGAACATTTGTCAGAAATAATAGACTGTTACGCAACTAATTAAACTGTGGGCTCGTCTACGAAAAAGAAGTTCAAAAAAAATCTAGATAGATAAAAGCGAATCAAATTTGAAACAATTCAAATCACCCAACAAATCAAAGATGTCTCCAAATCCTTGATCTCGTGTATTGGTATTCACCTTCTCAATACTCTGCGCCGCGTTTGGCGATGAGGCTCCGCCGCCGCTTGAGCACGACGACGAGGGCAGCAGGATCTCGTGGGGAGTCTCGGAGTTGTTGACTAACCACGCATCGTTTTGACTGTCATCAGTTGAAATGGTTGAATCAACCTCCGCTTGCAGAGGTTGGTGGGTGACGGGGTCGATTCCCATTTTCTTCAATTTCTTTTTAATGTGCGTGTTCCATTGATTCTTGATGTCGTTATCTGTTCTTCCCGGGAGATGGGAAGCAATCTTGGACCATCTACATGTATTCAATTCGGAAAATTATAATCATTATCATTTGTCTTGTAGCTATATTGGAAAACAAGTGAATGGGAAAAATTAATGATGAATTGAAGTGTCGAAATGTGAATCCTCTACTATGCAATATTGCACAACAGCCTCTATGTGAATCATTTGTTGTGCAATTCTGCACAATAAACCCTGATGATTCTAATGCAACAACAAAATAATAGGTATGTATTTAATTTTTTCTATTTTATTTATTTGAATATTTTATTATTATATTATAAACATCACGGTTATTATGCAAAAATTGCACAACAGAGATCCTCACCCGTCGACAAAAGGGCTTTTTACCCACATCCACATTCAATAATTGCAAAAAAAGAAGAAAATAAAAATAATTTTTTAAAGTTTGATTGGATGAAGAACCTGTTCCCTAGTTCAGCATGAAGATCAATCACCAATCTCTCTTCAAAATCAGAGAGAAGTCCTCTTTTCAAATCAGGCCTAAGATAGTTAGTCCATCTTAATCTGCAGCTCTTCCCACACCTCAGCAGTCCTACCTCACGATGGAGAAGATAGATAAGACAAAACATGATAAAAACACATATTTTAAGTCAGATAATAACTACAAGATAGAGAGTTATCTACGATGAGCACCTGCGAGTTTGGGGACAGCTCTCCAGCAACATTGGCTATTAGTGAGAATGAAATTGAAGAGTTTCTTGTCTTCATCAGCAGTCCATGGCCCTTTCTTTAATCCAACTTTGTCACAGCAAGGTTGTCTCACCATAACTCTCCCAATATTTATTTATAGGAGTGATACAATAGAATTGAGAGAGAAGGATATGAAAGCAATAAGAATAGCACCATATATTAATACTACCTATTTATATATACACCTGCAGGTGCTAACAGGGATCCCATTTGCAGAATTTAAAACTTTTAACAAACTCACTCCCTATTTAATACTATAAAACTGGAATTGGAATTTTATTAAATTAAAATTGAAGTCTATAAATACTCTTCAGTCCTATATAAAAATATAGACAACTAATATGATGAGAGAATTAAGACAAATTGATAAAGTAAGAGACATGAGGAGAATGGTAGTTAAAATAGAACAAGTGGTTGGACCCACATTATTTAATGGTGATATAAAAAATAAGTTGATATATAGAGGTAATAAATTGTGATAACTTTCCAAAAATGGAAAGTGCACGTATTTTTATGGGACAGATGGAGTATAAGTCTATTACTCCATCCGTCCCTAATAATTTATCATCATTTGACCTGCCACGGGTTTAAAGAGATGTAATAGGATTGAAAAAGTTAGTGAAGTGAGTCCTACTTTTATAGTACTCCATTTGTCTCACTGAAGATGACTCACTTTCCTTTTTAGTTTGTTCCAACCAAAATAGTCCATTACTTAAAATAAAAACATATTTATTTCTACTTTATTCCATCTCTCCCAGTTCACTCTCTCTACTTAACACAAAATAAAATTGCATAAAATCCCGTGCCACCTAAGGAATATGTCATCTTCCTTGGGATGGTGGGAGTATTAGTTTTACAATAAATATAAGTAAGAATGAGTTAGTGGAATGCGGGTCCACTTCCAAAAATAGTAAAAGTGAAAGGTAATAAATTTTTGTGGATGAGCAAAATGATAATAAGTGACAAATTTTCAGGGACAGATGGAGTAAAACATTTCTTAATCCTTTGAAATATTATAGGAGTAAGCAAAATACTCCCTCCGTCCCATAAAAGTATGCACGTTTAGTTGGATACAGGTTTTAATGCATAATTTATAAAGTAAGAGAGATGAAAAAAAAATAATTAAAATATGGTTAGTGGAGAATGAGTTTACCTCATTAGAGATGAAAGAGATTCTAACTTTAGAAATTACATATTCTTGTGGGAAGGACTAAAAATGAACGAGTATATATTCTTCTGAGACGGAGGGAGTATAGATACAGGTTTACAATTACAATTTTATTAATCGAAACAACTAATTAAGTAATTAAATGTTTGGAAGGGCAGCCTAAGAGTTTAATGAAATGATTTAATTTATCTTCTTCCAAAGCGATACTATAATTTATGAATGCTGAGTATACTCAGTGCAGTAATAATGAATAAAGTGTGGATTATAATATACTAATAGCTATAAATCCAAATGCCAGCAAATATTAATAGTATTCACTTTTTAATTGTGGAAAGTACTTTAAATACATCTAATGTTATAATGGAGAAAGTGCCAATAAATTCAGAAAGTAAATGCTTGTAATAGTAGTTGGATTTTTTCCCACGAACTTTCAACTTAACAAAGAATATCACAAACTTTATTTGAGTTTGTTATTTTTTTCGGAAAAAATTCCGGCAAATACGATACAGGTTTTTTTTCCGTAAGTTCTCGATAACAATTTCGAGAGTTTCAAGATCTTCAGTCTTTGAGGATAGTTTTTCGTGAAGCATATCCTCCAAAATTGTTCGTCAATCCATTAATATAGTCTTTTGCTGGTGCGAAATAGCAAACTCGAATAAAGTTCTTGACATTATTTGCGAAATTGAAAGTTCGTGGGAAAAATCCAACTTTTTTAAAGTTACATGATATTAGAAGCTAATATCCATTAATTTATTGAGGTTTATCAATATTCTAATTTCAATTTCTATATACTCCTCCGTTCTGAGATAACATAGTCATTTCTTTTTGACATGGAGATTAGAAAAAAGTTGTATAGTAGATAACAAAGTAGGAGAAATTAAAAAGTAGATAGAATAAAGTAAGAGTGAAAAGTAGATAGAATAAAGCAAAAGTGAAAATAAAAAAAGAGTGAGTAAATGTGTTATTTTTTACTAAAAGGGAAAATGGCCTAACTATCATCAAACATCCCAAAATGAAAAGTAAGTCAGCTACTATAGAATTGAGGGAATACTAAATAGGGTAGTGATAAAATACAAGCTCTAAATACTGTACAAGCTCCAAACTACAATCAGAACCGTTAGAAAATGTCAACACATGACAAAATAACAACAACAAAAAATATAAACACAGTTTCAATACAATGTCAACATAGCATCGTCCGTTGACACTGTGTTGACTTTTTTATTGTTATTATTTTGTCATCTATTGACATTTTCTAACGATCTTGAACATAGTTTGGAGTTTATACAATATTTAGAGTTTTGTATTTGATCACTGCTCATACTAAATATATCTAAAATGTTATACAGTATTACCAAATTAATTAAAAAATCTTACTTATACATTATAAAAATTAAACAGGATTGAGGTAGTTGCCAATGATTTTATTTATTGACATGCTAGCAAAATTATCATTTCTTCAAGATTCCACCGTAGATTATCATCTGCCCACGGGAAAATGCTCCCGCGTGCAGCCGTTTAATTCGTGATGGTCGAGCTTAATTCAGGCCGCAGATCGTCTATCGTCGCGGAGTTTCATCACCGCCGGCAATCGTTAAGGGAAACACCCTTAAATCATTGCTATTCTGTATTAAAATTAACAAGCTTCAGTGAGTTGCATATAATGGATAATAGTCATTAAAATCCTGAAATTTGTTGAAGTTTAGTCAATATCAAATTATTTGAAAATAAAATATTAAATTTAAAGATTTTAGTTGTTCCTGATTATATATAAGACGACATCTTTCAATGACTCTTAAAATGACGTCGTTTCATTAAATGGCAGATGGTCAAAAAAAATCTTGAAAATTTAATCAAATTATCATCTATCCCAACATTAAAAAATGACCAATTATATAACTTTAACATTTTTCTCAATTGTCTCATGGTCTATGATTTGAGAAAAGTTACGTATGCTTTTGGCAAACAAAAAATATCATGTGAACAAAATATTCAGCAGTTTAAATGTCGTCATTTAATACATTTAGTCAATTATGTCTGTATCTTTTACATATGTTTACGTTACGTTGATAAATTCAGAAACATATGATGATTTTTTTTTCATTGGCCCTTCATTAAAAGAAGTAATTTTTTCCCTTATTATTTTATCAACTGTCATGCTAATCAATTTGATAAAATCAGTAGTTCATAATAATTGTTGTGAATATTATTGGCAATAATTTAAAATTAAAATTAAAAATAAAAGTAACAAATTGGGACATGCGATTCTAGATGCATGATCTGCCTTTGAGTTGGGGAGGAATTTCAAATCAGTGTGAAAATGTGAAATTATGGCGTTTTTTATCAGTCTAATATTTCAACCCAGCAACATTCCTTTCACATCTATCGTGCCATTGAAGGACAGGGATAAAAGTCCATAGTGTTTGAAACAATGCCGCAAGAGAGAAACAAATTATAAAATGAAATAAGAAGATGCAAATAAATTGGCAAAAAGAAGGAAAAATTGTTTTTGAAAAATATTTAAATGTGATAAACACATTAACTAGATATTTATGGTGACAGTGACAGAGCAAGAATTTTCATATTGGATGATAAAAAAAAATCTTACTGCTATCACTCTCATTGAATAAATAATTTTTTCAAATATTAGAATTACAAAATAAAAAATACTTCATCTGTCCTATTAAAAATAAAACATTTTTCTTTTTTTAGATTGTCTTATTAAATGGAAACAACAAAACAACTACCTTTTCATCTCTCTTACTTTACTCTCTCTCTATTAACTCACAAAACAATATTGCATTTCATACCGGGAACTAAATATTTCATATTTATTAAGATGGAGAGTACTTATTTTATGTATATGATACTATTTAAGTTATGGTGTAAATATAGCCTATCTAAAATTAATATGGTAGATTGTTTTATTACTAGTGTATGCCATTATATTTTAAAATTAACTCGGTAAAGATACACTAAAATGGGTTAAAAATATTCTTAATGCAATTATGGACATTAATTTGAGTTTTTAACTGAACTAAAAACGCTTCAAAAAATATATTCAATGTTGGTGTCCCTACTAAAATTAGGTGACACAAATAAAAGCATTTCAGAAAATAAAGATTACCATAATTTGTGCTAAATTTAGGAATACTTCATTATGCTATCTAAATTGTGATTATTTTTCAAAATTTTATAAACAAGTAATTACATCTCGCTCTTTTTGTGTCATACTTAGATAAGTTTTTTTGTAGTAATAGCACATCACTGAAAAATTATTTAACTTTATAAATTACTAGCATTGGGTAAATATTCAAAAATAAATGGCATTGGGGAGAATCAAACTCAGCAGCTCCACGTTGTAAAATCTTTAATCTAGATTGCTGGCCAAGTTGACCAACTGCATATATTCTAGTTATAACTCAAATGGTTGTTTTCTATTATAGTTTTTGGGCTTAGAGTGTGTTGGGCTGGGCTGTATCACAATATTAGCAACTATAATTATTATTATATAGGTTTCAATTTATTAGGTTTGGAACGTAATAGTGTACATATTCACATTAATATATATTCTTATAACTGAAATATTTTTAATTAAATATTTGTATAAAATAATCTTTATTTAAAATCATTTATTTTAGTGACAAGTGCTAAATATTCACCATGTGGCATGAAAAATTGCATTTTAAATGGATTTTTTTATAAATGAAATATATTTTAAATTTAAATAATTAAAATATTTATATCTCCAAGTTGAAGTGTTCCATAAAAATTGCCAAAAAAAAAATGAAACAAAACATTCTTCTTTTAAACGAAACACATAACAAGTATGCAAATTTGTAATGGTAGATAATTTATCTCAACGATGTATTTTAATAGGTAAAATGTATTTTGTATATCAGTTATAATTTTCCTTTTTATAGGAGTTTATTTGTAATTTCCTCTTTTATAGTTAAAATATATATATATATATATATATATATATATATATATAATATATATAGGGTTGCGTTAAAGATAGAACCATTCTTAAGTGTAGAACCTAGAACTCTACATATTTTATTCATTGGATGAGGAAAAAATGACGGTCAAGATTAAAAATCATACATATTAGACTATGTTTTCACGACATTCCGGACTCAACATGTGAAAAAACTCACATGTTGATGGAAGAATGAATGAAACGAAGAAGAGTCCATGCATGCTCTATTTTTTCACTTCTCTGCATTCACCCATTAATAATAGTTTTGGTTGTAATGGGAAGTTGCTGTGCAAATCAACACCATTGGATTAAAAGATCTAACGACCTCCGTTTGGCATTTGTTCTACGTTTAAGAATGGTTCTACGTTTAAGAATGGTTCTATAACGCTCCCCTATATATATATATATATATATATATGATTGTATTCAATGTCGAACTAATTTTAAAGACCGAACTAGAGAACAAATCTCATCCACCCTTTATTCTAATCTAACGGTTAATTCATTATCAATTTTATCTCATTTGTTTATTCAATTAATATTACAAAAGGGTTGTAATGGAAATTCATAATTCATACGGTTATTGCTTTTTCATAATTCATGCTAAGTTAATTAAGGAAATTGGATCAACATTATTGTGATTCACGATTATTTGGAACTGAATTTTGCATTCCACACCATCGCTCACACCTTCAATTACATCTCCATCACCAATTCACGCCCTGCAAGCAGATGAACACGTTTCCTTTCTGCGGCTGCAATTAACGCACACCATGTCTTTAATTCAGCGCCTGCAATTACATCTCCATCGACTGCAATTCAATATATGCAATTCAGCACCTGCAATTACATTCACCATCTGCAATTTAATCTCCATTGATTTCACGCCTGCTATTACATCTCCGACTGACCTCCAGTCGGTTGCCGCCCATAACTCAGCTCCCAACACCCGCCTCGGCCCTCCCTACTCGCGGTTCAGCGTTGTTGTTCGGGCACCATCTCGAGGTCAGTCCCGGGTTGAAATTTACCCGCAACTCGGCCCCAATGTATTGTGCCACCGCCGCCACTGCTACAATGTCGCCGTTCAATCACTTCATCTTATAATTACTGTACTTCATCTTATAATAAAATAACTTCATCCGAGAAATGAATCAAATTTTGAAATTATAGTATGAAATCACTTCATCCTATCATCAAATTTCTTCATCTTTTAATGTAATAACTTCACCCAGGAAGTGGAAACATTTCAATTAAAATGAATAAAATATTTCAACAATCCAAAATAAATAACTTCATCATATGATATAATTTCTTCATCTTAAGAGGAAATCACTTCATCTTACATTGAAATCAATTCACCTTATACAGTTAAAAAAACATGAAGCGTACTAAATTAACGTATCACTGCACTCACCACCACCAGATCTGGAACGCAGATTCCGCTCATCGACAACCAAAATTCAAGACTTTAGTTTGTAAAGTTTTCATCGATACCTTTGATTTTCTTCTGCCTCATGTCAACCATGGTGAGAATTGGATGGTGAAGACAAAACAATGTCGGAGATCTCTTCATTGTCGACCTGATTAGAGAGAATGGAGTAGTGAGAGATGAAACCAGGGCAACGAAAGTTGGAAGAGGGAAGACGAAGGTGTGAATTTGATTTACCCTAATTCATACTTCCGTGATTTTTGTTTACCATGTTTGACTAAATTAAAAAATGACCATGCCACCCTTGGCTGAACTAATTAAATAACGGGATGAAAAACTGAATAAAGATGTTGTAAGTTTAATCTCTTCCATTAAAATTTTAATCCAATGGTCAATATTTAGTCTCTAGTTCTACACTAAGGAGGTGTTGTGCATATATATATATATATATATATATATATATATATATATATATATATATATATATATATTATATATATATATATAAATATTATGATAACTCCAATTTGTGTGATAACCCTATAACTAAATCTCCACCACACATTTTAAAAATATGTGGTCTGGATTTAATCTAACAAAACTACTCATTTTATCAAATAAAACTATCATATTTCGGATATATTAAGGGCAAAATTGTCATTTCGTTATAAAATTGGGCGGGTAAGAAGAAACCGTGAATTAAACACTACATTCAATTTCTCTCACACTCAAACCCTCCGAATCGCATTTCAAACCCTTGCTTCTTCAGTTTCGAAGGAAAAATCATCCAAATTCTGGAATATGTCGAAGGAAAACGCTCAAGCATCATCGAAGGAAGGCTGGATGAAGTTTATTACTTATTTCACTTTTGTTTTTGCTCGATTTTATCATTTTGCCAGAGATTCTAGTTTTTTTTAGATTCTATAGTTTTTTAGTGTAGATTTAGAGTTACATATGACAGCAAGATGAATTTACTTTGAATTTACTTCATAGTTGGTTTTGTATCATCAATTCATACCTTATTCCATGATGAATTATTGTTTTAAATTATAAAATGATAGTTTCAGGGGATAAAATGATAGTTTCAAATGATAAAATGATACCATGGATAGAAATCAGCTGCTTCTACTAATATATTGAATTTCATACCAATCATTGGCTTCAAAGCATCATCACAAACAGGAATGTACTTACCTACAAATCAATAAAACTATCATTTTATCAACTCAGCGTATCATTCTATCCGGCAAAACTATCATTTTATTAACTCAAAGTATCATTCTATCCGGCAAAACTATCATTTTATCAACTCATAGTATCATTCTATCCAGCAAAACTATCATTTTATCAACTCAGAGTATCATTCTATCCAGCAAAACTATCATTGTATGCAGGAATGTACATACCTACAAATCAATAAAAATATCATTTTATCAACTCAGAGTATCATTCTATCCGGCAAAACTATCATTTTATCAACTCAGAGTATCATTCTATCCGGCAAAACTATCATTCTATGCAGCAAACCTAACATTTATAAGCCAAAAGTATCATGTTAACACATAATTGACAATGCATAATATTTCATTTTGTCAGATTAAAGTATCATTTTATCAACTTATATGCAAAATTGAAAGCATCTTCACGGTCACAATTATGCGAGAAATATGGAAACAAAATCTGGAGATTATGGAATAATGAACCAAATTGGAAGAAAATCTGGAGCCTATGTAAATAAAATAAGCGAGAAATATGGAAACAAAATCGCTGAGAAGAGAGAATCGAACTGAGAGAGAGTGAAAGAATGGAGCGAAATTCAGAAATTAAATGAGGGAAATGACATATTTACCCTCTGAATCTTTTTACGAAGTAAATCTAAGTTTGAATCTCAGCCACAAGATTAGAAAATACGTGTGGTTCAGATTTGGTTATAGAGTTATTACGTGATTTGGGCCGCTGGCTTCTAGAAGAAGAACACGTGAGGAAATGAGCTGGATGTGGCGCACCATTCTATTATCAAGGACGACGTTCTAGAAGGGGACACGTGCTAGCTTATGAGACGCAAGGACGGAGCTAGTCATGAATCTGTTACTCAAAAGCGTCGTCATTCTAGAAGAAGGGCACGTAGCAATCAATGAGTCGCTCATTCTCATCATGAGTGAATATTCCCTGTCAAGATCGTTATCCAGCTGGAGGCCGAATCGAGCTTATAAATAGAGGGTGTGCCATCACGAGAAGATATATATATATATATATAATATATATATAAATTTAATTATGATATATACTTTGTATCACTTACCATTTGTATAATCTACATCTACATCCTAATAAACTTCATCCTTCTTATCACTTACCATTAGTGTAACTGCGAAACACCCTCGCGGTTCGATTGCGGTTCTGCAATTTCCAAAATCAGAATTGGAGGTTCCGAACCGTAACCGTCGGTTCCGGAACCGTGGACACCTCTAGTCACTGCAAGGAATGTGTGGCCGGTGCCCCTACTTGAACTAGTGTACACAAAGGATCGACGGCCAAATGGCGTGTCCTGTGACCGTGGAAGGTGGCCACCTTCCCGACATGAAAAATCCATGGGTGACTCTAGACCATCTCCATGGCACGAGAGTTTTGGATATGGAAAAGTATAGAATGAACTTAGATTGCAGTCGAACTGAGAATTTAGTTAGCTCGGACCTTTTAACTAAAAAATCATGAGTGTTACTGCAAAGACTTGACAATATTTTCAAAAGTATATTTTGGCAATGTTTTCACTATGTACCTTTATACTCGGTCATACATATATGTACATGTGTAGGCTGAGCTATGAAATGGTGGAGTGAGTATTGGTAAGAGAAAACATTTAATTCGGCCTAAGAATAAAATTCTTGGAGATTCATCTTATCGTACATGGATCCGCTTTCAATTGATGTTGTCCCATTTAAAAAAATTAAAGCTAATTTCGTTTAAAGACTTTAATAAGTTGAATTTGTAGGAGCAGCTGTTGGGGTTTGGTTCCCCTTACACAACGGTAGTTATGCATAAACAAATAAATCAGATCTACAGATCTATTTGACCGATTATGGGATTAATTAACTACATATTAAACAATCAATTGCATGCTAGAACACATATAATTCACAAATAAGGAATCAAAACTCAAATTCATGAATTTATACGGTTTAGAATTACCGATTTGATTCTCCAAAGAATCGTCAATTGCTTGCACCTTCTCCACGTGATGTTCTTCATACTCAACCACGAATCTTCTAATTTGTATCCCGAACTCAGATTGTGACCTTTTGGTGGGCAAAGCTTGTCAGAATCAAAAGGACTTGATTAGAACGAAGACAAAACTTCAGTTCCGTGAGAACTGAGAAATGTCGTTCAATCTCAGAGAGAGAGAGGAACGAAATTTTAATAAAAGTTATTAATTTTTCTTCTGTTTAATCTCCTTTATACAGAGTTATGATGGGCCAGATTAGGGATCCATAGAGGTTGGACTTGGGCCGAACATGTTGGACTTTTACTAATTAAATTGAACCACAATTTAATACAAGTCCAACAAAATATTATTATCAATCACTACAGTAAAATAATATTGACTGCCCGTCCAATCCCAAATTACGAGTAATCCGGGCTTTACCTCTTTAATTTATTATTCCCCGTGTTTAAGATATAAATATCCATTAATAAATTTAAGTTTGCTATTTGACTTTAATTAATTAATATCTTTTTCCAAGAGTTGTCTCGTTCAAAATCTTTATTTATTATTCTGGAATAAATTACAACCGGCCGGGTTTCTGAATAATAACACCTTTTTCGAACACCTCTTGAGGATATTATCAAATTGAACTCACCCAGCACACGATTCATTGCAATAACAATACTAGCACCACCACCCAAGATATCAGGATTTTTGGATTGCGAAAAATCCGCACCATTTGATAAATCAAAGTAGTGCATAATCAATATCGTATGTTCAATGTTATATCAACAATGATTAAGAAATAACAATCACGGAGAACTAGTCTTTCAGTAAATAGCAAGAAAAACTTATCTCAATTGTTAAATCCTTCAGTGCTATACCACACCATTGTCATTTATTTCCTAAGGTAAGGAAACATGCGGACTGACACTGCAACCTTTCACAATTGGTAGTTAAAACCTATTTAGGTTGTAAAATTCTATTTCTTTTCTACGAAGGACCGACTGCATCACCTTCTGTGAACGTCGTTCACGACCAGTCTACTATGCAGAAGAATTAGACTTATTTGCTTCTTATATATTTAAATGTTTGAGAAACATCTTATAAATGCATAAGTAAACACCAATGCGATAAAATTACTTTTTCTCGCCTTGGGTTAAAAGTGGATTGTAGAGTTTATTGTATACAAGCAATTATATCCGTGCAACATGCTCGAAATATGCTTTTTAGTATACCAAACCTAATAGCATCCACTCAAGTATGCACAATCGACTGTATCCTATTCTGAGTATTTCCCTTTCAAATCTCACAAGTATACAATTAATACCTGACTTTATATTCCCCGACTTCTCTTTCCATCTCCTTATACCCCTCAGTCACGTGTTCCCGTACTATACTATCCTTAGCAAGCGCGGTCATGACATTGAAAGTCTACAATGAATATCTTATTAACACGGAATTTGCATGCTTTTAAGGCCTAGATTTAGCTCGGTTAGATTGCATATCACGTGAACTATGTCCATTATTGCATATACTTCTACATTTTGGTATTTTGACATGCATGTTGAGTTTTGAAGGAAAAGAAGCTAAAACTGATGATCGGAATCACTTTCAAGACCTCCTTTGGGTTCCTTTTTGAAAATCTGCACATGGTTATCCCTCACGCCTTAGTCAGAGTCAGGTAGAGAAAGTTATTGTCATTCTAGAAACTGCACAGGCAGCGTTCGGTGAGCGGACTGCTAAATTGAAGTGAGTGGTCCGTTGACCGGCCACTGGAAATGCTGAAATTTGTGATTTTGTGCTGCCATTTGAAGCCCAATCTTTTCCAAAATTTGTATTTTGGTCTTATGTTTAGGACTAAAATTGACATATACTCTTTAATTTTTTCTAATTTCTTCTGCTGTTAGTAATTTGCTTTTTAATTTATCAGTTCTCAAATTCACATTTTTTATTTGAACTGAACCAATAATGTCCTCCGACGAGTCCGGCTATAATATCCGTCCCATGCGTAAAAACCTTGTGGATTATTACATCAAATTTAATTAAAATTATCTGAAATCTCAAGTTTGAAATTAACAACTTAAAACCAGAAATCTAAAATCTGCAAAATGATAAACTTTCATCAAGAATAAAATAATTATTTGATTATGTTTGTCTATATGGACTCTAATTGTGTTTTGTTGGTACGTATAGAAAGTTCTGTAATTATTTTAAATCAGCATAAAAGATATTAATCATAGTTTCATGTTTTGTATGCAATGTAAGCAAAAAGTAAATAGGATGGAATGCAGTACGAATAAAACGTTTTATACTTCCTCCGTCCACTTAATATGTGTCTCACTTTGATTTGACATGAATTTTCAGAAATACAAAGGAAAGTTAATTAAAAAATTAGTGGTATGTGGGTTCTATTTTTATGTACTCCATTAGTTTTTTAATATATGCGAGTGGAATGTGAGATCCATTACCAAAAATAATAAAAGTGAAATGAAACAATTAATAGGAGACAAATTAAAATGGAAAATTAAGACATAATGGGGATGGAGGGAGTGTGATTTATGAAACATACTCTCTCCACTCACAAAAAATAATCTTATTTGTGGACGGCATATGTTTTAATGAAAAATTGGTAAAGTAAGAAATAAGGAGAAAAAGTAGGTAAAGTATGTGAAAGAATGAGAAAAGTAAGTACAGTACGAGAAAGACACTTTCCATTTTTAGAAATTGGACTATTTTTTTGGACATCTCAAAATAGCAAAATGAGACTATATTTCGTGGACGGAGGGAGTCGTTTTGTATGAATTTTGCATTATCTACCTATGCTTATGGGTTAGACGAATATGTAAACTACAAGATAGCGTGAAGGAAAAAGTTTTAACTCTATTTCGAGAGATTCACATGTGAAGAGCCAAATACAGTTCTCATTAGTATTAGTACATAAATGTTAAGTGGTTTAATTAATGAGCAGTAGAGTTTGGAAACATAATGTTAAAGAAGTGGTTGGCTAGGACGACATTGGCTGCATCCGATGGGTGAAATGCATCCCAGAAAACGTAGTCATTTCGGTTTTCGCATAGTTTGGAGTTTGGCAAACACAACCCTCCTAGCTTGGGATCTACTTTGCAGCATGATGTGTTTGATACCTTGAAACCTGAATCAATCCGATCACAGTGTGAAACGAAACGAAATGAACTAAATGAGTGGTCGAGATTAATTAGGTACCGTATGTCGATAAGTTGTAGCACCGGTTGATAAGTATCCGCGAATATCATTTGGGAGGAAGGAAGGTGTGCGTTGAGAGAGGTGATGAGTTGCTTCACTTTCGCGTTGAAGCGCTGGACCCATAGATTGACTTGGTTCAGGCATTGGCCGCGGCTGGATTTCATTCTCTGCGATGGGATGCACCCGAGTGGCCCTAGTCCGTGGAATATCATCTTCCTCGCGCCTAATTGGTAAAGCCTCTGTTACGTTTCGATATAGGTGAGTGATCAAGGATGATAATTTTTTATAATTTGAGGTTGATATTTGGAATGTGCTATAATTACCATGAGTTGTTCGGCTAAGGTTGACACGAGGAGCTCGAGAAACTCGTCATGAGTGAACTGCTGGCCGTCTGCGAAGAATGGCTGTAGAAAATTGTTGACGTAGTCGTTGCTGCCTATTCCTATGAAGTAGACTGCTTCGTTGCATAGTTTGTTGGCGGCCTCGTCTCCTATTTTCGCCCTCATCCGCTGCTTCGTCCTCTCAAATTTCTCTATCTGGTCGTCCAACGACAGCCTTTCTATCTGTTGTTAAACTGGTTGGTCAGCACGTGAATATGAAAAGAGAAGAAAAGAAATAGAATGCCAATGGCGTACAAAGTAGAGGCCGGTGTCGTTGAGAATGCCAGCTCCACCAGAGGCGTAGTTTACGCCTCTGAAGATGGTGTCGTCCGTTGGCGACAAGGAGAGATATGGAGGTGGTGGCGGAATCCCAAGCTTGGCAGCTAATATACAAATTTCATAAAAAATGAACGGTTTGGTAGGAAAGATAAATTAACTAAACATAATAAGAACACATGTTAATTTTAAGTTATTTTGTTAATAAAACTCGAATAAGATGAGTTATCTATCCTATCAAATTGCTTACAAATAATGTCACCAATGGTCCTTCCATTGGTGAATCTTCCGGTGGGTTTGGCAGCATCAAAGTCGATCCCGTAGTGAGGGTAGTCGGATTTGGCGAGGGAGAGTTGCAAGTAGTTGTTGTTCCCTACTTCCGTCAACGAGTCCCCAAACACGAACGTCACCAACGGCGCCACCCCCGCCACCGACGCTACCAATGCCATCACCATGGCTGCACCAACCATCATCGCCGCCGCCGCCATCCTTAGCTTGCTGGAAATTTCACTCACATGCCATAAATTTATAACGAGTAGTGGAGAAAACTAGTCCTACCCAATTTTAACCAAGTTGTTCCAAATCAAAAGACTAGTTCATTTCTCATTAAATTGTTGGCCAACTTATCGACACTCACTTCTATTACTACATAATTTACATTGTATCGTTGGGTCAAGAGATTTGGTCACAAATTGTCGATAATATATTATACTACTAGATCTTCGTGTACAATTACACCAACTAGTGACTAATAAATGATGTAATAGTAATAGTAGTAGTAGTAGTATAAGTAGATTTTGTACACAAACCTTATAAACAATACGCATATTTCTATTAAAAACTGGTATGATAGTTAATAGTTTATCTCTATTAAATGAATTTGCCATAAATTAGTAAAGACTCTCATTATTAACATTTGACTAACATTTAACTTTCATTACTAACATTATAGGGGTAGTAGAACTACAAAATAGGAAACGTTCGGTCATTTTTAGTTCATCATTTAATTTTGTATAATAAACTACCAATCAAGTAAAAATAACCTTAAATTTCCTATTATAATAACCTTTTTTTCTACATTCTGCATTTAAAAAGAATATGGAATCCCAGATTTTCTGCATTTAATTAAATTGTTTAATCAGTTAATCAGAAATAGAAGGAAAGAGTGAATAGGTTTACAGCTTCACAAACGGGAAGCTTCTTCCGCTCTCTCTAATTATCTTCACCGCTTGAGCTTCTAAAACAAACTCTTCCATGAATTGAAATGTCTGTAGCTTGCGGCGTCGAATGCGTCGTCGTTTTGGGGTGCCTCCGGTGGGGATGGAAGCGCTGCACCTACATCGGCTCCTACGACAGCGAGAGCTGGCCCTCCGCCACCCCCGACGAGTTCTACTCCGTCCCCCGCCTCTGCCGCCTCATCCTCGCCGTCTACGAGCCCGATCTCCTCTCCCCCAAGTACGCCCCCGCCGGCGGCTACCGCCTCAACCCCGATTGGGTCGTCAAGCGCGTCGCCTACGACCACACGCTCGGCCACGCCCCGCCCTACCTGATCTACGCCGATCACGACAATCGCGAGATCGTCACGGCCATCCGCGGCCTCAATCTCCTCAGCGAGAGCGATTACAAGCTCCTGCTCGACAATCGGCTCGGGAAGCAGATGTTCGACGGCGGTTACGTGCACTACGGCCTCCTCAAGTCGGCCACGTGGCTGCTCAACGCCGAGTCGGAGACGCTGCGGCGCCTCTGGGAGGAGAGCGGGAGGTGCTATAAGATGGTTTTCACGGGGCATTCGTTGGGCTCAGGTGTTGCCGCTTTGTTGACTGTGATTGTAGTCAATCACGGGGATCGGTTGGGGGGGATTCCGAGGAGCTTGGTCAAGTGCTATGCGGTGGCGCCGGCGAGGTGTATGTCGCTCAATTTGGCCGTCAAGTATGCCGATGTTATCAACTCTGTTATTTTGCAGGTGATTGCCGATTTCTGATTGAATTGCCTAAATTAGGGCTCAGTTTAGGCTGGATTGAATTGCCTAAATTAGGGCTTAGTTGAGGCTGTATTGAATGAACCGATTGAATTGCCTAAATTAGGGCTTAGTTTAGGCTGTATTGAATGAACCGATTGAATTGCATTAGGGCTTAGTTTAGGCTGTATTGAATGAACCGATTGAATTGCCTAAATTAGGGCTTAGTTTAGGCTGTATTGAATGAACCGATTGAATTGCCTAAATTAGGGCTTAGTTTAGGCTGTATTGAATGAACCGATTGAATTGCCTAAATTAGGGCTTAGTTTAGGCTGTATTGAATGAACCGATTGAATTGCCTAAATTAGGGCTTAGTTTAGGCTGTATTGAATGAATGAGTGGGAAATAGGAATGTTTTTTCTTCAAATGGAGAAAAACTTGTTATTGGATTTGTGTTTCTTCATTAACTTCTCAGTATCATTTTTCACTGTTGAAAAGAGCTTCTATGTTATTTGCTGTTTAGGATGATTTCTTGCCCAGAACACCCACACCATTGGAGGATATCTTCAAGTCTATTTTCTGGTAAGTTATGAAAAGATTACAAGTGTTGCTTTACAGAATTACAGTCTCGGGTTTGCCTTTTAGATGATACGTACATTCAAAATATCGTATGAATCGTCGTGGTGTTGATGCTTTGTGACAGTTTGCCCTGCTTATTGTTTCTGGTCTGTCTGAGGGATACATTCATACCTGAAGGTAGAAAACTCAGGGATCCAAGAAGACTATATGCTCCTGGCCGTATATATCACATCGTCGAGAGGAAATTTTGCCGGTATATTAGCAAATTTAGCCCTGCTTTTAAGTAATGGAGCACAAATCATCTATGCAGTTTACAGTAGTACTCATAATCTGCTCTGCATTTTTTGATGTGCTTAAAGGAAGAATGATTTCTGAAAAAATTGTGCTTTATGATTTATAATCTACCGGGGTTTTCCCTCACCATTATGCGGTCAGATTGAGTGCTTTCGTTAAGAGGTATCAACCTACATTCTCTCGCTTTTCTCTCTGAAAGTGAAAACACTGCTCGATACAGGTGTGGGAGATTTCCACCAGAGGTCAGGACCGCTATTCCTGTTGATGGCAGATTTGAGCATATTGTCTTGTCGTGCAATGCTACATCCGATCATGCTATTATCTGGATAGAACGAGAGGCAGAAAAGGCCTTGGGTGTAAGTAAACCTAGTTCCATTATTCTCTTTCCTTTTTGCTTCTGTGTTTCCTATTATGTGGGTGCTCTCGATCTCGAAACATCTGGAGGCTGTCGAGCACAACGAATTAAGAAATATGGATGATAGTATTTGCCAAAAATATCACCAAATTCTTATATTTGCAGAATTTAAGGGAGCAAGATGCAGAGGTCATAACAACCCCACCCAAAGTGCAGAAGTTCGAGCGGATTCTAACATTAGAGAAAGAACATAAGGATGCATTAGAGCGAGCTGTCAGTCTAAATATACCTCACGCGGTGACGTCTGCTGAAGAAGAACCCCCAGAGGAGGGATCTTCAGCAGGCAAGGAGCCTCGTGAAGATGACACTGGGCCGGAAGAACAAACAGATAAATCATTTTGTAAGAACGCTAGGGACAATTGGAATGAAGCGGTTGAGAAACTCTTCCATAAAAGCGAGTCCGGGAAGCTGTTGCTCAAGAGGGACAATTCTGCCTCGGCAAGTGGCTCTGGATCAACAACAGAAAGGTGATCACATTAAGCATAGTTGCCGCTTTAATCTCTACATATTTCTTACCATTCTTTCATGCACAGGAATTGTTGTATTATACTATCTTTTTTCAGCTGTAAATCTTGCAAAGTATGCATTTTTTTTCCTTTTGTTTGTTCAGCTGTAAATTTTGCAAACGTGCTGTTGAGATTTCATAGCATTCTTTCTTCATCGGGAACTGTTGATTGTTGTATTGTACTTTCGTTTGTTCAGCTGTAAGCAAACATGAAGATAATTCAATGCAAAAACACAGTTTTTACTTTTGGTCCGAGACACTTTGATCTCAAACATTAAGCCATTGACCACACTAGGGCTAACAATTTTGGTATACGATAACCTGACACGAATTCGTACAAAATTAATGAGTTTGGATCAATGCTTATTGGGTTAACTCGTTAAGAACATTTTGATTTTTGTTGGGCTGTTCGTATCAGGTTACCCATTAAAAAATAATATTATAATATTATTAATATTTATTATTTTAAAATTTGAGTTAGGTGTACGCGGCGTGAGTGAAATGAGAATTTTGATTTTTGATGTTTGATTTTGTTAGTACTTAAATTACTTATCAGGTTGACCCAAGATGGTTCATATCATTAATAAGTTCGTGTGATTGGATTCATGTTCAGATTTGGAGTTATCTTAACAGGTCATGATAGTGTTTACCCTTATTGAGTCGAGTAGTTAACAAGTTGACTCAATAACGACCCAAAACACAATGGTATGAGATTTTTGACTTTTGCATCTCTGACATCCAATATTAGCCACGGTCCAACAAAATAATAGTCCAACTACATTTGATAATTTCCAAACTGAGATTTCAGTATCATAGAAATCAACATAAAACTTGCTTTAAAACTTCCGATTAATAAACTGCAGACACAAATTTGCATACAGCATATTTCACATTCTGGAGGCTGCTTCCGAATAAACATATAAACATACTGTATTTTATTTTATAAAAAGCAAAGAACTTTACTATTAAGATAACAGTTGCATCATCCAGCTACTGAAAGAAATATCATCCAAAGCATTATGAAAAGATTGAACACTTCAGCAGTTGTAAGCACACCCAGATTGTACAGCTAAACATCTCGACAAGTGAATAGCTCGAGCCCATCTCTAGGTTTGCATTGCCTCCGCGTGATAACTGTCGAGTTCCTTGTCAAGGTCATCAGCAGATTTCTCAACCTTCTTTCTCCATTGTGCACCTCCGCGACCACGGCCTCCACCACGACCACGTCCACTGCCACGACCTGCACCTCTGCGTCCAGTAATAGAACCTCCACGACCTCTTTGTCTGGAATTCATTCAGATTTCAGTCAAAATTAATCCTCTATTCGACACATAACAGCTAGAAATTTTGCAGCAATGGTAACTGAAGAACACATCTGGAAACATCTCATAATGCAAGAACCAAGAAAATAGAAGCTTACCCAGAACCACGACTTGCCGGTGCAAAACCACCTCTTGAGCGACCACGTCCAGACCTAAGAACACAGCAAGAACCGGGTTAGGAAACTAAAAAAAACTCTCAAGGAAGATAACATAGAATGGACATGTTTTCTGAAAGATTTTGGTCACATACGACATGACAACTGTCCTTTTCTTGCCATTTGCTCCTCCCACTACATTAACACGAGCCGACAATGGGATCTCTGAATTGGAACCAACTATCTCTATCTTCATAGGCCTTCCATCCAATTGGACATTGTTGTAACGTTTAAGTGCTTGAAATGCATCACTCCGTCGTGCAAAAACAACTTCAGCTGAACCCTGCTTAACAATTAATGGAATTAATAATTAGGAGGAAAAGCGCCTGTAATCAAGTAAAGAGAGAGCACTGCCAAACTAATAGTGCATCCCAAAGAGTCTGATTAAGAGCAGTTTGCAAAACACTTCAACTCAGCCCGACATTTCAGAGAAATAAAATACATATACAGTACAAAATGGCATCCTAAGCTAGGTGAAACAGATATAATGATGATATAAACCTATGTAGCCATTAAAAAGATCGATAGAATATATTATTCACATAACTATTGAAGAATATATCAAAAGAAAATATAAACTTACACTTGGGCGCCCATTTTTGTCGAAATGAATGGCATACCGAACCAACTCTCCGATCTCAGAAAACAGCTCCTGTGTGTAACTCTTCTTCAGCAATTTTCCAAAAGAGACCACTCAAAATAAAAAATTTGTCAAATGGCACACAAAAGTTATACCCTAATATCTTCATTGGAAACCCCAGCGTCCAAGTTCGAAATAAACAACTTTGTACCAGCTTCCAATCCTGACAGCCCAGCTGCCTTAAGACTTTCTTCAATCAGACCACTCTGCCATGGCAATTTCTTGGTTCTGCGGAATGACTGATGCAAGCAAACCAAAACATATTCGAATTGGGAAAAGCGATTGTCAGCATATGACAAGAAAATTATATTTTATCGCTCTTGTAGATAAAGTAGATATCATCAAGATCCAGGAAGGAGTCAGATGGAAATGATTAAAGAAGATTGGTTATCTAAGTCCATTGAAAATTGAGATATGTAAATTGGTCGATATGGGGATGAAGATTTGACCCACACCATGTCAGTGCCATACAAAGGTGAGAGCTCCAGTTCTCAAGTTCGGTAAAGGAAAACCACATTTGAAAGATTCTATGAACTGAGATACAACAGAAATCTCGGCCAGCGAGTATTCCACAGTATGGTGATGGCATCCATCACAGAACAGCAGATATCCTTCACAAATTCCCCTCTTATGATTGGCAATACAAACTCTAGAGATCTTGATTTAACAGTTATAGCAGAAAGTTGAAGCCTCAAAATGTTAGGATTTTAATTTGGTGAAAGATCTTAAGTTATCACCTAAGATGCTCCTCTACATAAGATGACAAGTAGACTTCCATCAAATCTCTCACTTTTCACAAACATCCTTGCAGATTGCTTGACAAAATCCCATAAGAACAGAACCATCACGAACTTAGAGCATTCTCTAGAATATGATTGTTGTTTCCTTCTGAAGAGTTGTGGGCATCTCCCCACGATCAAAATATGTCCAAAACCTCTCAAATTTGAATTTATAAAACTAGAGAACCTTCATTGAGGTAATACAGCATAGCAGATTGGTCTATGTAATGCATAAGACATCGAGCTTGCCTTAGCAATAGTGTAGGCTGAAGGTCGAGCATTCACTCCAAGGGGATTTCTGCGAGGAGCGCCAAATGGAGGCCTTCCGCCTCGGGATGACCCTCCAGGCCCTCCTCGACCGCGCCGCGGCCTGCCTTGCCCTCTGCCACCTTTAACAGTATTTTTTCTACCCTTTATCATATCGTCCAAGGACATATCCAAAGAGGCCATAGACAACAAAGATTTCAAGTAATGAAAACTGCAAAACAAGAGACGGCAAAAGCACAATTAATCAGCAGGATTTCCAGACACAAAAGTAACTCGCGTAAAACTATAAATTGATATAAGTAATAATCAGCTAGAACAAGCTACAAAGTAGACCCTCCGTCCCCTAAAATAAAAACTTTCTATTTAATGAAATTTATTTCCCAAGGTGGGACCCATTTTCCACTAACTTAATCTTTCTATCTCTTACTTTTCCAATTTTACATTAAAACTCATTCCATTTCAAAAATTCATATTTT
This sequence comes from Salvia splendens, assembly GCF_004379255.2. Taxonomy (NCBI): domain Eukaryota; kingdom Viridiplantae; phylum Streptophyta; class Magnoliopsida; order Lamiales; family Lamiaceae; genus Salvia; species Salvia splendens. The sequence goes on from NW_024598713.1 coordinate 51,980, forward strand.
TAGGGGAAGAAGGGAGTAGTAATTAACTAAGTCAAAGTCAACACACGAAGAATTACGCATAAAATCCAAATATATCGTCGATTGGCAACGAAATAAGAAATGATTTTTTGGTTAAATTAATTCGACATAAACGAGAAGAATACACACTGCACAAATTAAAACGCAAATTTAGAGTAAAAATCGATTCCAATATGGGTTAAAGGGATTCAATATTTGATATTTCAACACCTCAACGTCAAATCAGCACAAGTGGTTGATAGCAACATATAAAATCATATCGATAGAGTAAATCGCGAAATAAAAAAAATACCTAGAATCGGCTTGCAGAAGGCAGGAACGCAAAGAAATCCTTCGATCTATCGGTATTAGAAGATCCTCAGGAAAAAAACTCACGCAATTGAACAAAAATAGAGAGAGATCTGAGGGCGAGTCGTGAATTTACGAATCTAGGAGAGTTTATGAAGAGGAGCTAGGGTTTCAGAGGTGAAAATAAAATAGGACGACGCAATAGAAATTTTTCGTCAAAATATAATTTTATAAGAATATATGGGCTTTATTGGGCAGTTGGGCTTTTCATTTCTTATTATCTCCGTTAGGCCTTGATTAGTGTGTTTACAGTCATAATTAATTTTATTTGTTGTTTGATTGTATTTAGAGTAAAGGCCAAAATTGGTCCTGAACATATAGCCATTTTACGATTTTGGTCCTAAACATTATCTTTTGGATTTTTTGGTCCTGCACATATAGACATTTGATCATTTTGGTCCTGCACATATGGAAATTTGATCATTTTGGTCCTCCGTCAACATTTTCGTTAAAAACTAACGGTCAACATTATCTTTTGGATTTTTTGGTCCTGAACATATGGATATTTGATCATTTTGGTCCTGCACATATGGAATTTTGATAATTTTGGTCCTCCGTCAACATTTTCGTTAAAAACTAACGGTCAACGGCCGATTTTTGACAAAAACAATGGGTTGGGTCGGGTCGGGTCGTGTTTGGGTCGAGTTTGGGGTTACACGTTAAGAAAAAAAATAATTATTTTTTATTAATTAAAAAATTATAAAACTTTAATTTATAGTTATTTTTGTTGATTAAAAATATTATAACGACTAAAACATGATGTTATTATACGATTTAAACATGATATTACACGATAAAATAAAAAATTACCAAATTAAAATAATCATTTTTTAATCAAAACAATAAAATTAAAGTATACTAATATTAAATCTATATAATAAAATTAAATAATTAAAAAATTATTTTTAATAAAATCTAAGCATAATATTTTCTTCAAATTCATGAAAAAATTAATTAAAAAATACTATACTTTAATTTTATTAATTAAAAAATATTAATTAATTTTTTAAGAATATTATGCTTAGATTTTAACGAAAATATTATGCTTAGATTTTAAGAAAATATTATTTTTTTCTTAACGTGTAACCCAAACCCGACCCAACCCAACCCATTGTTTTAGTCAAAAATCGGCCGTTGACCGTTAGTTTTTAACGAAAATATTGACGGAGGACCAAAATGATCAAAATTTCATATGTGCAGGACCAAAATGATCAAATGCCCATATGTGCAGGACCAAAAAATCCAAAAGATAATGTTGACCGTTAGTTTTTAACAGAAATATTGACGGAGGACCAAAATGATCAAATGTCCATATGTGCAGGACCAAAAAATCCAAAAGATAATGTTTATGACCAAAATCGTAAAATGACTATATGTTCAGGACCAATTTTGGCCTTTACTCTTGTATTTATAAAAACAAATAGATCCGTGATAATGTATATTGGCTCAATTTTATATTATTAGATAATAGATACATTATATTGTGGTTTATCTCATATAATATTACTTTTTTTGTCTATTATTAGGAGTCCCGGTTGACCAATATACTTCCTCCATCCGCCAATAGGAGTTCTGGTTCAATTTTATCATAAATGGTAGGTTGACCTCATTTTTCACTAACTCATTCTCCTCATATTTTATTATAATATTAATATATAAAAATATGTCTACATTCCACTATCTTATTCCACCTACATTCCTTTGTATTTCTTAAAACTCGTGTCGAACTCAAAGGGACTCCTATTAATCAACTAAAGTGAGAAACAATATCAGTACATATATTTTTCAAAATCATAATATATATTGAAAATAGAAATAAAAAATAGAAAAGATTAAATATCGATGTGAGCAAATAATAACTAAATTAGGTAATACTCCCTCCGTCCGCAAATAGGAGTCCTGGTTCAATTTATAATATAAATGGTAATAGTCATCACATTCCACTAACTCATTCTATACACATTTCATTTACAATTAATAAATACAAGTGAGACTCATATACTATTAATTTTTTCCACCCACTTTTCTTAACATTTTTTAAAACTCATGTCGTAAAGAAATGAGACTCCTGTTTACAGTCGGACATAGTATATTTTTTATTGACTATTAGATTTGGCAATCTAGCGGGATTAAATTAAGCCATGTGGATTATTTTAATTATACCAAAAGTAGCAAGTAAAATGAAAAAGGTTAAATATGTCATTCTATATATACGGTAGTACTCAAGCCATATATCTCCTTTTTCCATATTAAAATATTTAAGAAAATCACGGCCCATTCAAGTTTATTAGCAAATCAAATCTTCCATTTATTACAAACTTTGATTTTTCTCTTACTGGATCTTAAAATAATTTTTCCTTTATTTCGATAATAGCTCAAGCTTTTACTTTGAACTAGTATCACACCCGTGCGATGCACGGTACATTGTATTTCCTTAAAATGTGTATGTTATATTAAATTATTGTGAACAAAATCCTTAACCACAAGTTAAAACAATTATTTTGAAGAGACAGAAAATTACATAAAATGGAGACATAGTTTCGCTGTAAATCGAATGAAACATTTTATGTGAGTGAGTGGATTTAGAGTACTTAAATGCAATAAATTTTTTATAGTCCAAACAAAGTTTCATGACCATCTTCACTTTTCACTCTCTAATAGTAGTATTATCTTTTTCACTTTCCCTAGTTATTAGTACAAGAAATAAAAAACTCATGACTTCTATTTAGTACTACAAATCATGGTAATGTTAATATGAAGATATATTTAATTTATTTTTTTCATATCACGTTGCTGATGTAATTGCAAAATTAAGAACCCTTTAATCACACACGTTTTTTATGTAACTGCAAAATTTAAAGGCCCTTTTAATCACACGTTTGTAACCTTAACATAATTTTTATTGTTTTTTTAACATTAATACAATTTTTTAAATAAAATGGCATTCTTTTAAATTTTTCCAAAACTCCCCTTTTATTTGAGATTTAGCCTTAATTTAAATATTTAGTAATTTTATTAATTTAGACTAATTAAATTTGATATTCAATTTTGGAAAGATTCAATAGCCAATTAACGTTTAATTTGAAACGCTCTTAACTAATTAATGAAAACCGTTGCACCCTTGAACATTGTTACTAATACAGAATTAATGTATCCAATTTAAATCCGTAGATATAACCTCTATAAATACAAATGAAAAAAATCTAACCAAACAAACAAGACACGAACATCACCAAATTTTGTTTTAAAATTGGCGAGTATTTTCTAGAATTTAAGAAAATCCCTACAGACACGAACATCACCAAATTTTGTTTTTAAATTGGCGAGTATTTTCTAGAATTTAAGAAAATCCCTACGGTCATGAGATAGTAGTATGGAGTATTTATATTCATCTATTTAACTTATTCTTTTTTGTATGTTTTGCTAATATTGTAATCTTACCAGAAGAAAAATGAAGTCATGGAATTCATCTTCCTCAATGATCTACAATCTACATAACTTCATCAGTCATCAAAGTTCGGTGTATGTATTTTTAAAAAGACCAAACCTGGACGACAAATCAAATGTTGTCATCTTGGAATGTGTTTTCCATGATTTTATGGTATGTGTTTTAGCGTTTTTATTATATTATATTTTTTTAACTATTTATCTAAAATCATTAATTATTAATTTTATTATTATGTGTTTTAGCGTTTTTATCATATAATATATTTTTTAACTATTTATCTGAAATCATTAATTATTAAATTTTATTTATCATGCAGAGCCTTAGGATTCAATGAACATTTCCCAAAATCATTACAAAATTAGTTTCGTGATCAAATTAGGTAAGGTGCAATTCTTTCTATTTGCTATTTGGACGGTTGAGATTTGTTATTGGGGTTTTGTTGAGCATTAGGATTCAAGGAACATTTCCCAAAATCATTACATATTAGTTTCGTGATCAAATTATGGAAGGAGTAATTCTTTCTATTTATTATTTGACCGGTTGAGATTTGTTGTTGGGGTTTTGCTAGGGTGGGTTTTTTTTTCTTTCTATTTTTGCTTTTTCTCTTTTTTATTGTAAAAATAGTGGGAATTGGAGTGAAAATTATAGTAAAAGAATTTTTATTTTTATCCGAAGTTTTATAATTGACTTTTTTACTTTTGATATCTTATTTAGGCAAACTATCAAAAGAGGACTAAAAATATAAAAATAACAAACATTTGTGTTGGGTGTTAATTAACTTCATCGTATATGTGATAAATATAAACAGATAAAATTTGGAATATCTTAGGCTAATATGGTATTCTTAAAATATCAAAATATGTAAATTATTGATTCTGTCATTTTCATTTTATCATTTTATTTGAAAATTCATCACATTATAATAGTAAAAAATGTCTTACTCAATCTTTTGTGGATTAAAAATGTTATACTACAATTTTGAACACCTTTTTTTTTGGTAGAACTTAAAAAATGACAGGATATAATTATGCATGAGTGAGATAATATTTAACCAAAATATGATAAAGCCGAGACATTTATTTACAACTATAACATGATATGATCATTTTGAATAAAATGTTGAAATGATAGTGCACATAATCAAATACTAATTTAATGAATCCAACCAAGCATTAAAACACTTCTTTATTTATGTATGGTTAAAAGTGAGGAACTATAGTATCAATATCAAAATGTGAGGATTAGTTGGTTAGACCGTTGCAACAACTATCTCACTAAACCAACGGTGGATTTGTTAATGTTCGAGGTGATAAGTGATATAGAATTATCATAACTAATTAGTGAATTTTATAAATTTGTTTTGAAATATAAACACTCGAAATATAGGTGTGTGATCAAATACTAACTTTTTACAGTAATAACTAATAACTAAATATCAATTTGTGTATGTTAAAAATATCATGCAAAGACATAAATTATCAATCTTTCTTGTGTTGATAAATTATGTCTTTGTATTGATATTTAAATTTGCATGTTGTATTGATATAATATGTCTTTGTGTTGATAATTTTAATACACATAATTGAAAGTTATTAGTTATTACTGTAAATTAGTTAGCACACTAACGCAACCCAATATATATTATTAAACCATATTTATATTTACTAACCAAAAAATTTATATATTTAAAATATAGAATTTTCTTTAATAATAAATTTATTAAATAAATTGAAACATATAATTTAAGATATTTCAACTTGGAGCCACAACGTATATAGAGGTCGAAAAGTGTTCTAATTAACGTTTTTTTAATGCAACTATTAGTTTTTAAACGTATTTAATTATATGAGATTTTGTTGGTTTAATAAATTACTATTAATATAATTTGTGAGTTTAGAACTTGATATAATAATATTATTTATCATTTCATAAAAGTATATCCACATTTTTAAAATAGTGCACGTAGAAAATTAATTTAGTCGTTTGAATATTTATAAATTTTAGGCAAGATTTTAACTTTTTATTAGTTATGAATCTTTTCAATATTTGTAAATAATTGTGTATATAATTGATAATAAACATTTTCAGTTATAAGTAACGGTCATTGGATTTGATTGAATTTACTAACTCAGGTATGTAAATTTTTAAAAAAGTTATTGATACTTTTCGTCATTCCTTTGAATAATCTTATTGTTATACATATTTTTTAAAATTATAGTTATATATGTGTGCTTTTTGCGACAATGTTATGTCCCTCCCCTAATATTTTATTAGCTTTATATACTCTAGGTATATAAATCTAATAAAATAATACAAAGACTAGGTTATGGGTTTATGGCTCAAGTGGTTGATTTTAAGTTATACTATATTGTACTATATTGTACTATATTGTACGAGTAGTTTTAAATTTATTGATAGACTGAATTTTTCGTATTCTCCCTAAATCTATACATATATAAAAGGGGAGTTTTGGGGTATTTACCATTTAAGCTTAAATATATAATTTAGATACTATAATGTAGACATTTAAGACTAAAAACTATAATATAGACATGCCTTCCCATGCTTTGAATCATTTCACACCTTTCATTGAATATTATTAATACTGGAAATAAAGACTCTGGATCAAGATAACAAAAACTATAATTTATATAAAAACTGATTTAAGCTTAAAATTAGAATCTAGACATGCACATGCAAAAAAAAGAAACATATAAGTTTTGGCCTTGATTTTGAATAATTACAAGTTTTGGGCATGAATTTGAATATTTATAAATTTTGAAATGTCCTTTTTCATTAAAATTGATGAAATGTATTTCTATTAAAAATTTGCTATTAATGGTATCAATTTTAATGTTTCATGAGAAATTTGGAATAAATGTCGCTGTTCATGAAATTGATGATGAAACGGTCGAAAGTTTTAATTGGCTGCCATGAATATTTACATAAGGGGCTCAGGATTGAACTATAGTTACCGGCCATGAAAATCATATTTTGAATGAGATATATGCCATTAACTCTATGATAGATACTCCGTATAATTGTTTTACATAAAAAACAGGCAAATTGCTATGAGATTTCTACTTCAGAATGGATTAAATCAACATACGCAATAAATATATAAATAAAGGCAAATTCTAATAAACTAATTTAGATAATTAGTTTTATCATAACTAAAACACTCAAACGTTAGGAAAAAAAATTAGAAAATGCCAATTTTACATTTAATGTATAATCATGAATTTTAAAATTTAATGCACAATCATAAAATTCTATCAAATGTTGTTATGCATAGAGAGATGTAACCGTTATTTACTCATAAATATCTAACTTAACTTATGTCGTATAATTAATTGGACCCAATATTAATAACATTTTTGTAGGTTTCGATATTTACAAATTCCAATATTAGGGAAGTTAAAATGTTTTATTTTATTCGTATTCTGAATGGGAAAAGTGAAAAGTTTAGGAAGACGTTCGTAATTCTTTTTTTTTACTATAAATACACGGCATTTGTTATGTTATAATCCAACCATTCCTACATTTTTTTCATTACATTCTTCGTTGAAATTTTTGCTGAAATTTACTCACTTGGTATTTTTACCCTTCATCTATATTATTATAACATGAAGTCAGTTTTCTATTTTATGATTCCTTTTTGTGGTTTATGTGTTAATAATGTTTGTTTTGTATCCTCAATTCGCTTTCAATTGTTTTGTGATTAGTTATTTTGTGATTGTGAATTGTTCTTTATTTTTGATATTAAACTTTTGCCTTTGTTTTTCTAATTTATCAGATGGTGAAGATGAATTTTAGGTAGGACAATCGGCATGTGTTTATTGGGAGTTATAGCTTCGGCTACTTCATTGTTGTGTCGCAGAGTCGGAATGGGTTGGTAATCGTTGTATATTGACGGGAATAGTTTGATGAAAAAATAAATATGAGGATGATGAATATCGACTGTAAAGTGATTCTTGTGCAAATTTATTATTTATATATTGATTTATTATTATTTTTGTTTATTTATGTTCCTATTACTGCACACAATTACAAATGTTACAGATCTAAAAACCCCAAAATAAAATAAGTGATAACAAAGTAAAATTGAACTGGTTCCAGAGGAGAATTTTATTCATATTTGGCTCATTTGTTGGTCATGATGAGTATATTTTAAAGTTAAGGTTTAGATTTAGGTTTCAAGGTTTGGGTTTTTAGTGTATAGGGTCACTATATTGCAATGAAAGGAAGCTCGACTAGGACGTGTCTCACCAGTGCAATCTTAAATTATAGCTTTTGATAAAAAAATATCTTAAATCTCATTAGGAGAAGTGGTAATTATACAATTTTTAGGTTTTTTTGTTTTGTGTGATGTAAGTTTACTTTATTTTTTAGTCTCACGGTCAGAGTCATTTTTCCATTTTACAAAAATAATGTACTGTATTATTTTCCACATATTATATATATATATATATATATATATATGTATATTATATATGTGTGTGTGTGTGTTCAATTTAATTTACTTGCAAAAATGTTTAATTGTGAATATGTGCTATACTATTGGAAAAATAAATTGTTCACTCAATGGTTCAACAATAAAGTGGTTTATTTAAATAAAATATGCATTTAGTAAATTCTGTAATTTTACTACAAACAATATACTAGAATGATTCCATAATTTCATTGTAAACCCACCACATATTTTAATCTTCTTTTCAGATACAACAAATATTTTGTGGACCTACTAAAAGTATTATGTACCCAAACTTGCAAAAACGTTGTACATCTAAGACCATTTTAAGGTTAAAGTCAGTGAGTGTTAGAACTATTTTAAAATTATATCATGATTATTTTTGTTTTGATTTTGAATGTCATTGGAACCATTTATGTAATAATTAATGTAGGGAAGACTCTAAAATTTTGTGACAATAATGAAAAATATACATTTTGCATAGTCAATATAATAAAAGTAAAATAAAACATTAAATGGTAAGTTATAGTATTTTTTGTGTAAATAGACTGATTTGTATTTAATAAAATTGTACAAATAAATATTATTTCAGACAAAAATAAAATAAAATGACACAGCTAGAATTTAGAATCATTAAATTATTTAATATTATTTTTTTATAAAATAGATTTCTAATATGCACGGTCCATTTTATTTTTCTTCCAATTATGAAATATTTTGTTTAAATTATAAACAACTGTGAAATTAACTTTATAAATTTTTAAATAAATATGATGAACTACTAATTATAGTTAATGTGAATGAAAATTTATTTAATTATTGAGAATCAAGAAGTGGAAAAAATAAAAATGAAACATTCAAAACAACATAATTAATCTCATTAATTAATTAGTAATGAGAATGTAGAAAATTCAAAATATATTTATGTATGGTGCATATTAAACACTATTTACCATAATTATTTGTGATAATAAACCTGAAATTAAATTAAAGTGTGCATATCAATTTTAGAAAGATTATAATTATACTAAAAATAAATAAATTATTAGTATTAAATAATATTCACGCAGCCATACAAAAGCGAGTTTATGAATATAATAATTTTCATTGATAGAAGATAGAAAATATAAATTATAGTTAAATTAATTATCTATTTCACACTGAGATTATCAAATAGATAATTTTATAGTATTAAAATAAATCTTTAAAATTAGATTATTGCCACTATAATATTCATTATACTTTTTTAACTACCCTCAATCATCTTTCAAAACATTCATTTCATTGCAATATAGTGACCCTATACACTAAAAACTAAAACCTTGAAACCTAAATCCTAAACCCTTAACTTTAAAATATACTCATCATGACCAACAAATGAGCCAAATATCAATAAAATTCTTCCTCCGTCCAAGTTCAATTTTACTTTGTTGATCACTTATTCTATTTCGGGGGTTTAGATATGTATTCGATATCTTATATTGGATCGGCCTACTTGATAATCCTTACTGATAGTTAGGGCTATAGCTAATGTCGTGATTGGGATCTCTATTAGTGAAAGGCTTTCTAAATGTCAGGTTTTTTGAAAATTAGAAGAAAAATATATAAGTAGTATTGAAATGTACAAATCATACCTAGTAAATAGAATTTCATTCTAGCGTCAAGAGAAATGAGTTTTGCAGCGGTGCTGCTTCATCCCCCTTTATTCCCCTTTATTCTCCACCACCGTTCGTCCGTTCCTTTTCAATTTTTAGGTTGAGAATGTGTATGTATGGGCTCGTTTATATATTGTTGGATGGTGATATGAATGTGTGTCTCTTGGATTCAAATGTGCAAGACGCTTGTCATTCCATTCATAATTAAGAGTCTCTTGAATTCAAATATACAAACTCTTCCTATTGTCATAATTAAAAATGACACTATGTGTTCCACGTAAATCCCTTTCACATAGCGTTTTTAACCTTTCAGTTAGAATGAGAACAGTCTCATTTCTTGATTAATGCATTCAAGTATGAAACTGCCGATTAAAAATTTAGTGCATGGAAAAAATTATTTTTTTTTAATCTCATCAAATGTATTGTAATGTTACTTGAACTAAATATGTATATGAAAACTGACGACATTTAAATGTACAAATTCATTAATAGATTTAGTTCTAATTAAATTATATTTTTAATTTAAATGGCATATTTTCTATGCATAATTGAATTATTTCGCATAATTGAATTTATTGAATTTTTTATTTGCTTTCTTATCTATTATTTCTTGATTAATACTTTATTGTTAATTGATTTTCAATTAATGAAATTATAAATGGTAATTGGATTTAGCTTAGAAAGTCTAATCTACAATCTCATACTATGATATAGTACTATTAATTACCACTTTCAATATATATATGATGTCAATGGGGTAAATTTACGTCCCAATTGAAAGATTTATTTCATTCCATCTCCAAGGTTATTCAAATATTGGATGTATAATAAAATATATATTATGCGAATTTTTTTTTCAATCAGCACAATGTATTAAAGTGGGATTGCCTTTTTAAAACTGGTAATCATGAGTAATTGATGAAAAGTGAGATTGCCTTTTGTAAATTAATTAATAAATTTAGAAACAATATCATTATGTCAAAATTATAAACAAAATAACTATGAAATTTACAACTAAAACATACCATAAATTTAAAATAATTAATAACAAATTATAAAAATTTGGAGACCTCTGATTCACAATACATGAATGGGAACATTTGAAACATCATCTAATTAAGCTCTAAGAAGAAAAAATGACTCCAGTTAAATGAATGACTACAGTTACATTTTATAATTTCACTCACTCTTACATAGTCTTATAAATATTGAAATTAATCTCATAGCTTATAAAAATTTCAAAATAAGACCATAACTCGCTATGCTCATGAAGCTCTGCCCCACTGCCCACCGGCCTCCATCATCTTCTCCGCTCATCGTCTCCAACACTTTTATCATCCTGTATCGACGCCATTTCCTCCATCAGGACAGTTTGTTCCCATCTGTAGGTAAGAACTTCAAATAAAAATCAACTATAGACCCTATATTGCAATTCTGAGAAATGTTTGCTTTCAGTAACGGTGCAAACATAACTTTGCGTTTGCACTATTAAAAGTCGCAATCCGTAAGAGTTCATGGCTATAAAATTTCACAAAATACTCACCTATTTCGAAACAAATTCTGCTAGGTGAATGCTACCATGATTTCAACTGATTGATGCTTCCATGATTTCAACTGATGGATGACATGATGGTATATTATAGATTATTGAGGAAGGTGAATTCCATTTCCGTGGTTTGAACTTTCTTTCTTCAGGAAAAACACAAACAACAAATATTAGTACAATATAATAAGAATCATACAAAAAAGTGTTTAAAGCAATAATTCAATAATGCAATAGAAGAAAGTAGTGAATGTGTTACAAGCCAGCAAATGACATATATTTATAGCCGCCGATTTAAATTGTATCCATTAATTCTCAATTTGTAACGGCACTAATATTAAATGGTGCAACGAAAACAAATCAATTATTAGGAAAATAAAAATAATTAGTAATTAAATAAAATTGACATCATGAAATTAGCACCGTTCTATATAAAAATAATCATGATTACAATAAAAATAAACCAAATAATGTTGTATAGTAGTTAATCATTATTACATCTAGTTATAAAAATAAACTAAATGATTTTCTAACTGAATGAGTTAATTGGAATTATTAATTCAGTTTATAACAAAAAGTTGAAGATTCACTATTTATGCATAATTGATGATTTATATTAATGTTTGTTACACGTTTATTAACAATTGTCTACAAATTAAGTCCATTTAATTATTTTCCAACTATTGGAGGTTACATCAATTGTGGCCATGGAATCCGTTACATGATTTAGGAGTACTTGACAGATATAGAGTAAATTAATAATTTTGATTAATAAGACTAATAATTTGGAGTTGCAAATGTGGTGTCCGAATATATCTAGGGAATACCTATATATTTGTTAATATAGGGAACACATATATATTGGCTAATTGATGATTTGTGAATATAGGCAATACATATATATTGGCTAATTGATTGAACGTCACATCTCAAATACTCAAAACTCATAAATATTTGTAATTACTATTTATAATCTAAATTCATTAGGCAAATGCTATTTATAGACTAAGTTTTTTCATGACATTTATTACACATAAATATTCATTCCAGTTACTACAAATATCTAAATTTGTCCCAAAGTTTTAAATATTAAAATTTATACCCAAAACTCATAAATATTCAAAATTATGCCCAAAACTCACCTTTTATATTAGTATAGATAGATTAGCTCAATTAAGTTAAAGTTTTTTAGAAATACGGAGTACACATTAATTAGTGTCACTATCATATGATTAATATTGATTTACTCTCTAAATCCAGATTATATAATCGAGACTTCCTTTTAATTTAATTTAATTTTCTTGTTTAAGATATTTTATTTATTAATTATTTGAGCTTGTTGCTGTCTAAGTGTGTTGCTGTCTCAAGTCTCAACATAATTAATTATTTTCTTTTTTTACAAGAATGACCACATCATCATTCTATCCTTCTACCCTTCCACCTGCAGTGGGATGCCCTAAAGTCTGCCCTATAGTTTTCACTACTATTTTGTTAATTAATTTTTTATGTTTTCAAATATGTCATGCAAATTTATAAACAAAAAAACACTACGATTAAAGACAAATCCTACATTACTAATTAAAAAAGTTACAAGAGTTAGAAATAAAAAACAAGTTCTCTAAATCCTACATTACTAGTTCATTCACAGCTTGCGGCGCAGATCATTGATCATCCACTTGAGGTATTCGGCTTTGCACGGGTCCTCGCACTGCATGAGGGCGTGGTGCGTGTCCAACAACGTCCTCAGGTTGGCGGCCGCCACCAACTCCGCGTAGGCATGTCCCACAGCCGAAGTCGGGGCCGGGGTCGGGGCCGCTGCCTGTGAGGATGTCGCATTCGCCTTGCCCTTGTTCTTGGTAGCCTTGCTACCAATGGGACGCCGGGAGGACATCGGTGTGCCAGAACTCTCATCCTCGTACATCGGCTGGTTGAGGTCCATCGGAGGTGTGCCGCTGTCGCTGCTCGTATAATCACCGGTGGCGGTGTTCTTCGTCCTCTTCGCTGCAGCCGATAGGGGCAGAATCCCTCCTTGGAACTTCTGCTTGTCCTTCAAGAGGAGCTAGGAGTTGTAATGCTTGAAATCGCCGTACAATGAAATGTACGACGCAAGCGCTCTATCGCGCACATCCGTCAAACTCTCGCCGCTGCCCTTCTCATACTCCGACGAGAACAAATTGACCTGCTTCTTCACCTGATCCTAGTGCTTGCGGAGCTGCTCCCTATGGTGCTTGTAGGCGGCCGACGGCTTGGCCTCGTTGTAGCGATCACTGATGCGCTCCCAGTACGCTATTTGCTTTTGATTGTTGGCAAACACTGGGTCCACTGAAATATCAATCCAACACCGGGTCAAGACGATGGTTTCATCTGGGTTGTAGTTCGTCCTCCCTGGGGCGAACTCTTCATTCTTCTCCGGAGGCGGCAACTTCTGGGCCCTTTGCCTGTTCCGCTTCTTCTTGGTGGCGGAGCCCGAGGAGGCGGCGGCGGCGCGGCGGTGTGGGGTGGGGCTGCGGCGCGGGTGGGAAACGGCTCCATGTCTGACAGCCCGTACGAATCCGTACTAAAATCGGGATCGTACTGGGTGTTGGAGTCAAAGGGCCAGTATTCATCAGGGTATGTACCCGGCCACCGTGCACCACCACTGAACATCGGACTATTCGGACTTGGGTAATCACCGGGATTCATTTTATAGTGTATGGAAGAGTGGAGTGAATGGAAGAGTGAAGTTGTGGTGTATATATATAAATTTTGAAGAATTAAAAAAAAAAGGAAAACGCGTTGCATCTTTCGCGGTATCATTCGCCTCACCCGCAGTGGGGCGGACGATACCGCAGACGATGCCTGGTCGAAGCCCTATCGTCCGCGAACGAAGCATAGGGCGCGGACGATGGATGTGTCATCGTCCGCATGGCTACAGTCATCCGCCCGATGCATCGGGTAAACTATCGTCCACCCCACTGTGGATGCCCTAAAATGACCTTATAGATTATACTGGAACATATTCCAACCAGTAGGTTTCTGCACAAAATAAACTTTGAACAACATTTTTTGGAGATAATATCAACTTTGACAAAGTCAACACATTATTCTATAAAATAACAATACAAGTTCTCCTTGTATGCTAATGAAAACTACCCAAGATATAACATAGTATTAGATTGCGAAAAATCCGCATATATTGATAAGTAAAAGTTTTGACCATTATTGTATGCTCCTTGTTACCGGGTCACTAGATTTGTGCAGGAGCTACCAAACTCTGTAAATGGTATGTGCACAGTGGTGTTTCAAGCCTATTCAGTACTACCATCCGCACCCTTAGGGTTCGTTCGGTATCCATGTTGGGTTTATCATGGATTAGTGCAAACATAGGTTAATAGATTAAAAAATTGCATATGACAACTTTTTGGACGGGTGTTTAGTATGTCTTACTTTTTTTATTATCTGGTGTTTAGTTACATGGAGTCAGGATCTTTTTTTTAAAATGACTAAGTTATCCTTAGGGTTTGGTGATATTTCCATCTATATCCTCATTGGGGGCAAAACCCCAACTTATCTCTCTCAGCACCAAAGTCAAAATTTCTCGGATTTACAATTGTAGAAGAAAATGCAATCCAGCCAAGAGAGGTGACCAAACATTCCCAGAAAAATGGCTACTTGTTCCTCCACTGTCACTAATCTTCCATCCCTCATCCCCCAACTCCTTCAAGAGTCTACACAACTTACCAAATGTATTTATATCCATTCGCAGATTATCAAAGCAATCAACATCACAAACACCTACTAGTCGACTCAAATGTTTAACTTTGGCAGGTATTTTATCAACTAGAGAGTAAGGTCGTGTGAAACGGCCACGCTGGCGACGACCAAGCTAGCGCCTTTTTAAATGTAGGTGGATGATTATTATAGTTTGAATACGAAGAAGAGAGAGTATGTCTTCAAGCTCAAGGATTATTTCAGCGGCTGTGCAAACATTTCGCGCCATCAAACTAGAACAAAAACACCAAATTGTTTTTAGCTTATACTACAAAAATATAGGCTAAATCTTGAACCGAAGAACAGTTGCGAGTTTCACATAGAAGAGACCTACATCGCAGGAACCGAAAACACAAAAAATTCAAGCAAGTAAATAAAATTTTCTCATTATTAAAAACCTTTCAATAGTTCAGATCTACAAACATTGACACATACCAAACACATTTAGTTCAAATAAACATAAACAATTCAAGCCAAATTCGTATTACAAAGAAAACAACAGTAGCCTCTAATAGCATCCACAATGGCGCCCGTCTCGTCGGACGCCCGACTGGCGTGCCGGAGTTTCGTGCGGGACGTCCGCCATTGTGCAGCGGTGACGCGGATACGGACGTCCGCTGCAGACATCGAAGTTCCGCAGCATTCTCGGGACGTCCGTCGCGACGTCCTTGCGGACGTCCGCCATTGCGTTGACTACACGGACGTCCCAATTATTATTATTTTTTTTATTGTGGGAAGTCCGTCGGAATGTCCTTGGGGATGTCCGCCACTGTGCAGTGGGATGTCCTTATGATGTGGCAGTGCAGTGAGAAGTCCTTATGACGTGGCAAGAGGTGTTTTTTGGAATGTCCGTCGGAACATCTGCACCACGGTGGATGCTCTAATTCACAGTATAAACAAAATACCAATTCAATTTTCTACAAATGTCGTAGAGCTTTTTGTCTAATTGAACACAACACATGTGCATTTCAAGTAAAAGAATACTAATCAATTTCTACGAATTTCATAGAGCTTTTTGTCTAATTAAACACAACACATGTAAATTTCAAGAAAATGTATACCAATCCAATTTACCACTAACCTCTGTAGCTACGAACTGGAATCGAAGATGAAAACGTTGTGATAGTATCAGTAGCCACGCACGACGACCAAGCAATTTCGAAACCGGAGACGTCCAGCGATTTGTTGATTTCACAGATGCAGCTGATGTTCAACGGTATAGGAACCATTTTAGGAGAGAAAGCAATAGAAAGCAATGTTTGTGTTGAATGGGATGATTAGCTCAACAATTATTGAGTTGACTGCCTTAGTCAGGATGTCGGCAAGCTGATTTTCTGAGCGAACAAAAGTTAGCTCAACAATACCTTGCTCAATGTTTTCTTGATCAAGTGTCTGTCTACCTCCACATGCTTAGTTCGATCATGTTGGACTGGGTTTTATGAGATGCTTATAGCGGCCTTGTTATCACAATACAACTAACACTTGCTAGGAGAGAAATTAATCTCTTTCATCAACCTCCTTAGCCACAATATCTCGGTCAATCCACTTTTGATCCACGAAATTCTGCTTCAGCACTTGAGAGGACCCACCTTCTGCTTCTTGCTCCTCCACGTTACTAAGTTACCTCCAACAAAGGTAAAGTAGCATGCTGTGGATTTTCTATCATTTGGATTTCCTGCCCAATCAGCATCTGTATATCCATGAATCTCAAGGTGTCTATTCTTGGAAACAACACTCCATGACCAGAAGTTCCTTCAATATCGACAGATCCTAAGTGCTGCCTCCATGTGATCCGTCTGCGGCTTATGCATGAACTGACTCACGACCCCCACTGCATAGGCAATATCAGGCCTAGTGTGAGAAAGATATATGAGTTTTCCGACTAATCGCTGATATCGACTACGATCGGTTAACTCAGCTTCTTCTCTGATTTGCAACCATGATTAACTACCATAGGAGTGTCTGCTGGTTTACACTCCAGTAGGCCAGTTTCTGCTAGAATGTCCAAGATATACTTCCTTTGTCGCAAAAAAATCATTTTGTTGATCTTAGCACCCCAATCCCCAGAAAATACTTGAGATTACCTAAGTTCTTTGGCGGACTCGGAAACGCGCGGATTAAGATTGGATGAAGTTATATGGAGGATAACTGAATCGGTTGGACCAGTTAGCAAATTGTCATTGCCACTTGATCGAATCAATCCTCGAACCGAAACGCGCCAAAGATAATATTTATAACTCCCGATTTCGCACTACTTTAACAGTAAAGCGGCAAGTTCGGGGTCGATCCCACAGAGAAGTTGGTGTGTCGAGTGTGTGAGTAGTGAACAGGGGGGTTGGCTGCTGCCACGCTTTAACTTGGGAGTTTTAACTACAGTTTTTATCTAGGCAGAATTCAAACTAGCTAGCTTGATCAACGGAAATTTAAACACTGGGTCAAGTAAATTGCAGGTAATAACAGAAAAGTAAATGCGCGATTTAAAAGAGAGAATAACTTTGATTAAACTAAGATACGATTACAGCGTGAAAATAAACTAAGCTAACACTTCGAAAATAAAGAAAGCGGTAAACTGGGAAGAATCTCAGCGGGAAACTTAAGTTACGCCGACAGAAATGGTTATTCTGCAGCGCTCCCTTCGGTCGCCCTTTTAACTACGCTATCTAAGCTAAACTAGAGATCTGAACTAAACTAAGCTAGCAGAACTAAGCTAGAGAGCTGAACTAAGCTAAACTAGGCGGAAAGTAAAGTCTCGGATACTTTCTTGTGGTGGCGCAACCTCTATTTATAAGCTCGATTCGGCCTCCAGCTGGATAACGATCTTGACAGGGAATATTCACTCATACAGAGGATGAGCGACTCATTGATTGCTACGTGCTCTTTCTTCTAGAATAACGATGCTTTTGGATAACAAATTTCTGATCGGTTCGTCCTGGCGTCTTCACAAGCTGGCACGTGTCCCCTTCTAGAACGTCGTCCTGGGTAACAGAATGGTGCGCCACATCCAGCTCATTTCCTCACGTTTTCCTTCTAGAAACCAGCGGTCCCCACTTTAACTGCTTGACCTCGCCTTGATCAACTCCCCGATTTTTGGCCTTTTTCGCCTTTTGTATGTGCTTTATCAGTTCGGCCTTGCTGCCTTGGACAAGTAGCATTTCTGCACATTTTAACACTTGTTTGCGCGATAAACCGATCAAGTAGTATATGTTTTACCCCAAAACCGATGCATGAAATGAGCCTTATCATTCTTCATCTCAAATTCCTTAAATAGATTATTCTTCAAGTCTTCAATCTCTTCTAGGTCGTCACCTGTAATAATCATATCATCAACGTATATGATTAGGCACGTGATCTTATCCCCTCGCTTCTTAAAGAATATAGTATGGTCTGAATTGCTCTGCGTATAACCATAGCTAATCATTGCCCCGACAAACTTCCCAAACCACACTCTTGGGGATTGTTTCAATCCGTATAAGGCCTTCCTCAATCGACACCCTTCGCCTGTCTCAAAATCTGCTGCAAAACCTGGGGGTGCCTCTATATAAACTCCATCTTCCTTCTTCAACTCACCATGAAGGAAGGCATTCGTCACATCGAACTGGTGCAATGGCCAGTCCCGATTAGCAGCAACAGATAGCAGTACTCGAACAGTATTCATCTTGGCTACCGGAGAGAAGGTCTCCGAATAGTCCACTCCATATGTCTGAGTGTAGCCTTTCACGACAAGCCGTGCCTTGTATCTTTCTATCGAGCCATCAGGTCTTCTTTTGATGGTGAAGACCCACCGACAACCTACCGGTCGTTTTCCTCCTAGCAGAGTGCACTTATCCCATGTATGGTTTCGGATCAATGCATCTATCTCCTTCTTCATTGCTTCCCTCCAATGTTTGTGTTTCATAGCTTCCTCCCATGTCTGTGGGATTTCTTCTTCTTCATATAGTGCATTCTCGAAATCCTGAGCCATTTCTGATAAATGGCCTTTTGCCAGGTTCACAATGGAGTAGCGTGTTTTCCTGTCCATCTTTTCTTGTGTGTACCTCTTTGGTGGAACTCATCTGTTTGACCTGGGTGGAAATATGTATCACCTAGTGTCAGGGTCAACTCCTTCTACCTCGATCTCCTCGAATTCCCCCTCTACAGTCTCAACTGAATTTTCTATTTCCTCTGTACTCACAGTGTTAGCCAAACAATTAACTGTATTCACAATAGACTCTACTACATCAGAGACTTGCTCAGCGGAATTGCTTACTGCTTTCGCTGTTAGGTCTGCCTCAGGATTGCTTGGCATTGGCATTGACATTGAGATCCAACTTAGCGGGTCCATATCATTATTATTCCGAATATTACTCTCCCCCTGACTGCTAAGGTGGGTAAAGAAATACTCAGTTTCAAGAAAGTTGCGGTTCATTGTAACGAACATGCGGTTTGACTTTGGATCAAAACACCTATACCCTTTTTGATTAACCCCATATCCTACAAATACACATTTAATAGCACATGGAGACAATTTAGTTCTTTCATGTTTGGGAATATGGACAAAGACTATACAACCGAAGATGCGAGGTTCGAGGGTCAAGGGCGGAGGTTTCGTTGTGAGGGTGGATAGGACTTGTAGGGGAGTTTTGTGTTTAAGAATACTTGTGGGCAATCGGTTTAAGAGATAGGCTGAGGTGGCAATGGCTTCGGGTCAGAAGTGTTTTGGGGCTTTTGACTCTATGAGCATAGAACGAGTCATTTCGAGGAGAGATCGGTTTTTCCTTTCGGCCACACCGTTTTGTTCAGGGGTATTAGCACAGGTGGTTTGGTGTATAAGGCCTTTATCTTGGAAGAATTGTTTCATATTGGAATTAACGATTCCCCCCCATTATCTGACCGAAGAACTTGAATTGTTTTGTGAAACTGAGTTTGGATAAGGTTATAAAAATGGGTAAAATGTGTAAAAACTTCAGATTTATGTTTCATGAAATAAACCTAAGTCATACGAGTCTACAAAAACTAAGTAATATCGAAGACCCTACCCCCCAATAACTGGTGCGGGCCCCCAAACATCAGTGTACCAAGGCAAATAAGGATTCAACACGAGTATTATTCAAAGGATAAGTGTTTCGATGATTTTTGGATAAAAAACAAGTTTCGCAGTACATATCATGCTTAGGAATAATACTAGGAAATACTAATTTTAAGTAACCGATAGAAGGATGACCCAAGCGATGATGCCAAAGCCAAGCTTTCCGGTCAGCTGACCCGTGAGTTAGCATGGCAGTCCATTTTTGAGCTATCTCATCCACGTAGTAAAGCCCAGCGCGTTCAGTGCCACGTCCAATTATCTCCCCGGTTTGGATATCCTGCAACAGATAAAAATGTGGCTGCATTAGTAACGTACAATTTAACTCCTTAGTGACATGACTATGGACAATAATTTATAGGACATCGAAGGAATATAGAGACAGTTCGATAATTGCAGGTAGGTGATATGTTAACAGTCCCGGTCCCCTCAACCATTGTAAATTCCCCATTGGCAGTCGGAATGTGGGATTTTTGAGGTTTTTGAAGTGTGATGAGATCTGAGGCATCATATGTAACTGTATCGGTTGCCCCACAATCAAATATCCACTTATCATTATTCTCAAAAACATTGGACACCTTACACGCAACCCCAAAATTTTCGAGAGGTTGAAACCGATTTTTGCAAAAAACTGGGAATTTACTGAATTAGCTAAAAAATTTGGGGCTAATTGAGATTTATCAATTTGGTGGGGAATATTTTGCAAAATATCAGAGATATGTGGTGGTTTCTGTAAATCCTTAGGCTGGTGGGGTATATTTTGTAAAGGGATGTACCTATGGGGTATAATTTTAGAATACCGAGAGTTATGGGGGCCTATAATAAAAGAACCCCCAAAACTCATTTTACCTAGAACCCTAGCATCTGGCGGTGCCTCCACCATTAATTCCTCACTCCAGTTGGTGATTACGCTCCTCCTCCCGCCGGCAACAAAATTCGCCGACCCCGATTTGTTGACCGGCGGAACAGCTCCAGCCACCGAATCCTTGTCGCTGCCCCAGGCTGGACCAAATTCTCGGACATCTCCTCTGTTGGAATTGTCTCCGACCACCGCGGCAGCATGTCCTCCACGGTTCCAGGGAGTCCGAGGCGGTGGTGGCTTCCCATGTTTCTCTTCCCACCAGTCGGGGTAACCTATGAGCTCGAAGCATGAGTCCTTTGTATGTTTCTTTCGCTTGCAATAGGAACACACAAGCTTTGATTTATCCTCGTCGTCGCTGTGGCTGTTATTTCGCCGATTCTCGCTCCCGCTGCCACGGTTACTGCCCCGAGAGTTGCTGGAGAAACCCTGCTGCCCGCGGACTACAAACCCTGCTCCGATTCCCTCCGAGGACGCCCCGCTAGTGTTGTTTCCGGGTTGTAATACTTGGCTCCTTGTCTCCTCTCGCATAACCATGTTGTAAGCATAGTCAACCGAGGGAAGTGGTTCAATCTTCAGGATCTCCTTCTTGATTGATTCATACTTCTCTATCAATTGCAATATAGAGTTGCTTACTCTTTGATCTTGTTGAAAATTTGGCATGATTTCATATCTTCAGTATATATCATTGGATTTT
>NW_024598714.1:0-46275 GCF_004379255.2 Salvia splendens
TGGGGTTTGGTGCCCCTTGCACACGGAAGTCATGCATTCACAAATAAATCATGCATACAGATCTATTTGACCGATTATGGGATTAATTAACTACATGTTAAACAATCAATTGCATACAAGAACGCACACAATTCATGTAAAAGGAATTAAAACCTAGTTCTGAATTTTCTACGTTTAGAATTACCGATCTGATTCTCCAAAGAATCGACGATTGCTTGCGCCTTCTCCACATGAAGATCTTCGTACTCAACCACGAATCTTCTAATCTGTATCCCGAACTCAGAATCTGACCTTTGGGTGGGCAAAGTTTATCAGAATTGAAAAGGGCTTGATTAGAAAGAAGACAGAATATCAGTTTTCTCAAAAACAGATTTTTCGTCCACTCCCCGAGGGGAGCACGAAAATTATGAGGTTCATTCACCCTAAATCTCCTTTCTAATCTCTTTTATATTGAGTTATAATGGGCCAGATTAGGGATCCATGGAGGTTGGACTTGGGCCAAACCTGTTGGGCTTTTACTAATTAAATTGAGCCCCAATTTAATACAAGTCCGACAGTATATTATTATCAGCCACTACAGTAAAATAATATTGACTGCCCGTCCAATCCCAAATTACGAGTAATCCGGGCTTTACCTCTTTAATTTATTATTTCCCCGTGTTTAAGATATAAATATCCATTAATTAATTTAAGTCTGCTATTTGACTTTAATTAATTAATATCTTTTTCTAAGAGTTTTCTAGTTCAAAATCTTTATTTATTATTCTGGAATAAATTCCAACCGGCCGGGGTTCTGAATAATAAAACCTTTTTCGAACACCTCTTGAGGATATTATCAAACCGGACTCACCCATCACACGATTCATTGCAATAAATCACCACTAACCAAGATATCAGGATTCTTGGATTGCGAAAAATCCGCACCATTTGATAAATCAAAGTAGTGCATAATCAATATCGTATGCTCAATGTTATGTCAACAATGATTAAGAAATAACAATCACCGAGACCTCGTCTTTCAGTAAATAGCAAGAAAGACTTATCTCAACTGTTAGATCCTTCAGTGCTATACCACACCAGTGTCGTTTATTTCCTAAGGTAAGGAAACATGCGGACTGACACTTCAACCTTTCATGATAGGTAGCCAAAGCCTATCTAGGTTGTGAAATTCTATTTCTCATCTACAAAGAACTGACTGCGTCACCTTCTGTGAACGTCGTTCACGACCAGTCTACTATGTAGAAGAATTAGACTTGTTTGCTTCTTATACATTTAAATTTTGAGAAACATCTTATAAATGCACAAGCAACACCAATGCGATAAAATTACTTCTTCTCGCCTTGGGTTAAAAGTGGATTGTAGAGTTTATTGTATACAAGCAATTCTATCCGTGCAACATGCTCAAAATATGCTTTTCAGTATACCAATCCTAACAATCTCCCACTTATACTCAAAATCATGCTTTCGAGTATACCCACTGCCAAACTCTCCCACTTATACTCTAAGCAGGTCTCGAACCATGATACATCGAACTACCATACTTTTCACCTCATGTGTAAATCATGTTACCATATAGGCATTTTGTAAAAAAAAACTGCCTGGTTGTTCTCTGATGATATCTTGGTACCCATAATGTCTCACTGCGCACTTTTCCTTAATTAGTTTCATACTTCCGCTATATGTGATTGTTAAGCTTCATCAGCTCGTGTTTCCCTTGAGTTAGACATATGACTAGAGTAATTATAACAAAATATAATACTCATACACATACTAGGAATCACGGTCAAAGCTATTAGGAAGTTACTGAGATTAACAACTACCTTAGTAGTTTCTGATGAAACCACACTTCTAATTTTCATGATAGAGTCTGTGATGTAATCACACTCCTTCATGACTCAGTTTTCAACTCCTAACGTTAACACATAGTCAGAGGATAACTCGATTATCAATCAATTATAAAATCGAGTCGATGTAACCTAAAGGACATAACATGGATGTCTGGTAAACTAGAGCATACCGTTTAGTCTTCTTCAAGTACTATAGTATATTCTTTACTCAATCCAAAGTCCTTGGCCATGGTTAATATGATATCATGCTTCCATGCCAACGGCAAAGCTAATATCTAACTTAATACACATCATATCATATATGAGACTTTCAATTATGGAACTTGTCTCATTCTTCTTGATCTCATTCAATGTCGAAAAACACTTGACTAGAGACAAAATAATTCTGTCTATAAAAAGAAAAACATTTTCTTGGAATTTTCAATGCTAAAGTGTCCAAGTATTGTGTAGATGTAGGATTCTTTAAGAAAACATACATTCTTTTTCTAGCAATCTAATGACACAGATGCTTAGAATGTAACTAGATTATCTCTAAATCCATCATCCTTAAACTGGGTAGACGACCAGTTTCCTACGCTAGATAACCCTCTAAGTTGTTTATCAACTTTTATAGATGTCATCATCGTAGAGTACCAAGAATACCAAATATAGTGCACTTTCAACTTTCTTGCCCTGTATTACATAACCATAAGATGTTCCATGCAGATGATCTCCTCAAGACTTCTACTTAAAGAAAATTGTCTTGACAATCATAGTACATACATCCTAATTTATGTAGGCTACAAAAGACAACATATACAGATCAACTTAGGCAAAAATGGCGGGCGTGAATATAATTCTCTCTGGGTATATGATAAGGCTAATTTCATGCATAGGTCTAGGGCTTTAATTCGTGAAATTTCTGGGTCTAACACACGTTTTAAGCCAGGTGTGTGAAGATTTTCGCTAGGTCCAGCAAAGGAGGGAGACAGTTGCGTGGACCTAGGAAGAAGGCGAAAGAGTGGACATTATGCGGAAAATTGCTCGACGGAGGAAGCCTCGGAGTTGAAGGGTAGAATAGAGATTTCTACGAAGACTCTAGAAGGTTATGTCCGCGTCTATAAAAGAGAGAAGCTTGCCGCTGGATCATCTTCTCGGTTGGAGACCTCGAGAACAGCTTGTAGCTTAGTTCACTTTTCACACACTTGGGTTCTATCGTGGGGAGATTCAGGGCGTACTTGGGGTTCACCTTTAGCTTTCATACATTTCGATCTGGTCGTAACACCGTCCTTCTTAGGGCGAAGAAGAAACAATTTATTTTCCATTTTCGTTTCTACTGAATTCACCGAGCTTCGCTGTTCGAAGCTCGGACCTCTTTGTTTTCTGGATATTTCTCTATTTTTATGCAAGTTTCATTTTAGCTTATGCCGATTGTGTTGATATTTGTTTATTTATTATGTTTACTTGAATTTTGAGTTGGATTGTTGGAGTTGGTTGTTTTCGAGGTTGTTTTCTGGATTATTGCAGGTTCGTGGTGGATCTGGGAGAATGGAGTTTGTTTGTGGATGAATCGGGTTTTTAACTTGTTGATGTTGTAAGGCTGTCTGTGATTGTTGGGATTTGGAGTTGATTTGAGCAGATCTGTGAGAATCGGAGTTATGAAGTTGATTTTGCTGGGTGTGAGTTCGGATGGCTTGGATCCGGAGTGGGATTAAGCATTCGACGTGAATCTGAGCCGTTTTGTTGATTTAATTTTATGCCTAGCCTACGTGTTTTTATTTTATTTTCGCCTAGTTTATGTAGATCTGACGTACGTCCGATTCGTAGTAAAGTTTCCGGCGTCCCCGATTTCTATATTCTGTTTGAATCTAGGAGTATGCTCTGTTTTCTCATTTACGCGTCTGAGTTGGTTAGGAGATTGCATGAGTTTGTTAGTTGCAGCTTTTTTCTGTACTTACGTTATTTGAATGTCATGGTCCCCACTTTTTAATTCTCTCTGCCTAGTCATATTTAGTCAGTCATTACACGGTTTTCTAGTGAGTAATTGTTTTCTTTCGGCGGTTGATTGTCTGATTTTATAAGTGTTCTGTGTTCCTAGGTCTAGCATTTAACTTCCGTGCCTAGGTCTAGTGGTAGTTTAAACCTCAACCCTTTTGCGTGGCAGCAGCCGCTTGTTTCCAGAGTCTCTAAGCACTACTTCACGACTCCATCTTCGTGGGATCGACCCCTGATAAGTCGTATTCTAGGCCTGGTTACGGGTCAGTATGGATGTGCTTAATTGATTAATTTGCAAAACAGTGTTATAAAGTGTGCAGGTAAGCAATTCTAGCCAGTAGGGAAGTTTCGGAATGATTTCAGGTGAAGAAGGGCGCCAGCATGATCTCATACTGATCAGTATTCGTGCCTTAAAACGGCTTTGAGATCTTGAGAGAGAAGACGGATTAGCTGGGACGGATTACCCACAATTAAGGGCACATAGAAGTCAAATTGCAACGGAGGGATTTACCCTTAAAATCAAGGGGTAGCCTCACCTATAAAAGAAGCCAATGGAGAGAAAGGGAGAAGAGACGATACAACATTCACTCATTTCACCACACCATTCTTGAGGTTAGAAGTTTTTCTCGGTTAGTTTCAATCTTTCAGCCGTTGTCCCGCTTCTTGCCTCGCCGTAGCCATGATCACTTGACGTTCAGATGTTCCAGAATTCCAGTCATCGGCCATTCCAGCCAGCAAGATCGTAGTTTAGGTCTCATCGTCCGGAGTGCAAAACACTTTTACATTGCTTTCGTAGTTTTAAATTCTCGCTTTCCTTACGTTGGATCTGTTACCTTTGGATATTTTTCTGCTTTTGAAATACTTTGTTGAAGATCCCGAACGTGTTTATTGCTATGAAGTTGATTTCCGTTTCGTTTATGTGGTGTTTTCTTTATTCCCTTGCCTAGTTAGCTTAGATCTAAAGTTTCTCGGTGTTTAAAGTGCTGATTCTCTCAATTCCGTTTACGTAACAAATTTCTTTAGGATAGTAAACAAGTTACTGTTTGATCGGAAAGTAGGTCGTTTGCATGCAAAGCTTAGTTTTAATTTCTGAATCGTTCTTTCATGTTGACCAGTATGCAGAAGTCAGTTTCAGTGTTTGATTTCGGATTTGATTTCTTAGTTTTGGATCTGTGTTTGTGAGTGTTAATCTGAGTTTTTCCGTGTTGAATCTGGAATTGTTATCTGAATTTTGGAAGTGTTTGTTGAAGAAGATGATGTCTATTTTCAATTGGAGGGGACCACTTACTTTTCAAGATGCTTTTGCTTTTGTCCTTCACTTTTAGTTAAGCCCTGTCAGCCCAAGTCACAAAACTTCCACTACACTCTGAATATTCTGTTTTAGCCCGAAATAGAAACCCGACCTTCCAAATATTTTCTGTTACAAAATTGTCCCCCCCATTCCACGTACACAGTTACATTCCAAATGTTTTCCTTACCGTCTGACCAGTAGAACACCTCCTTTAAGTTCCAGCCTAGGTAGAAAACTCAACCCAGCGTGGTAGCTAACCAAATCTTCCGATTGTCACCACGGTAGTTTAAGAACGCACCATCTCTGTGGGATTCGACCCTTACCACCACTATACTGATCAGTAGAAGTGGGTTGAGGAATCTTTGAAACCAAGGTCTAGGTTAGTTAGGATTTCTATCCTGATCAGTAGGATATATCCTAGCTTGAACGACACCTACGCACCTTAGGTCCTTTCCAAATGGCGCCGTTGCCGGGGATGGATAGCGTTATTTGCAATTACTGTGAGTGATACTTCGGTTTGTATATATTGTGCATAACTTTCTTTTTTTTCTTTCTTTTCAGTTTATGAGAAGCATTTCGGCTCCTGACCAGTGGAGGCCGAAGATACTTCAGCGAGGATCGATACTCGTAACCACTCGATCCGGGTTGTCGACGGCTTTATCTGACTTAGGTTCGAAGTAGCGACGAAGAGCAATACAACATAGAAGGACCAATACCAGAGGAGATACCACTGTTGGAAGGCATTCCAGTTCTGATGGCCGCCAACGGAGATGAGGATCCAGAGATCGATACCCTTAACGCGCATACCGAGGGAGAAACCATCGCAAAGCCATAGTCGTCACCCCAGGGCAAACCGCCTGCGATGTGAAGCCTCATGTGATCGCGATTCTGCCTACATACTGTGGGAAGAGCTATGAAGGGCCGTATGAGTTTCTGCATGAGTTTTGTAAAATTTGTAGGGCGCAGAGGAGACCAGCAGGAGCGAATGAGGATGATTATAGGTTGAAGGCCTTGCCATTTGTGCTCAAGGGGGAAGCCAACACCTGGTTCAGGCGCTTGCCCCCCAACTCCATTGAGACTTGGGCCGATTTCAAGTCAGCATTCCTAGGCGAGTTTTTCCCGTCATCAAAGACAAGCGCGCTGAAAAGGGAAATAACTAATGTGAAGCAAGGATATGATGAACCCTTGAGCGATTATTGGGCAAGATACATGGGTCTTTTGGAATCATGTCCCAACCATCGCATGGCGGACATTGAAGTGCATCACACTTTCTACGAAGGTATGAACGCGGGTAACCAAGGATCTAGCAAATTCATCGTCAGGAGGAAGCTTCACACAATTACGGGTCAGTGAAGCGAAGAGAGTCCTAAGGAAGCTACTGAATGCAAAGAAATAGTATGACCATTCAAGGGAAGGATACAACCGAGAGCGGGCTGCTGTTGTCTTGTCTACTGATCAGGAAAATAACTGGAGCAGAAAATGGACTTGAAGATGGATGAGCTGAAGAAGTCACTTCTGAGTGCGATCGAGAAGAGCACCCCACCACCTCCCCCAGCTGGGAATTACAAAGGTGCAGAACAGGGAAATCAAGGACCGAACTATGAACAGCCTAGTGACTACGTGAATATGGAACAGGTCAATGCTGCGGGGTACTTCAATTCCAGTGGGCATTGGATCCTGGGTAGACAACGGGATGCACCATGGAGGGATCATCCAAACTTTCGATGGGGAGACGGGGGCCAAAATCAGAACCAAGGACAGAACCAGTATAACCCCAATCCAAACCAAAACCCTAACCGTGGACTAGCAAACCCAGACTACCAGCCCAACTGGTCAGGAAGAAACCAACAAACCCAAAATCAAAGCCCACAAAGCCAAAACCCGAATCCTGTTTATGCACCACCCCCACCAGAGAAACTTCCACAGTTTCCAAAATCAGCCAAATCATGCACCCCAACACCATCAGAACCAAAATCAGTTTCAAGCCCAGCACCAGAATCAATATCCTCAAGATCAGTACGTCCCTCTTGCCCAGTATAACCAATACCCGCCTAATCAGGGCCAGCAAACCTCCCAGAACTATCAACACCAAGGGCCAAGTCATTTCCAAAATCCGAACAGGCCAAGGAGGTCCGTTGAGGACATGATGGGTGAAATGCTAGCGTCACAACAGAGCATCAAAGGAGAATTGCAATCCCATAACGAGGTCGTGCAGGGGATGCAAAATGCCCAGAAAGAACATAAGGCGAACATGGATATGATGAATAGGCAGTTAGCCCAACTGGCCAGTTCGGTGGGTGATTTGAAGGGAAATGCAGGGAAACTACCATCTACAGTCCAAATACCCGAAAAGGCAAATGTGAGTAAGGTTACGTTGAGGTCAGGAACTACTTATGACGCGCCTCAACCCAAACGACCTAGTGGAGGATCTAACGGAACGAAGATAGGAGGCAATACCGTTTCAGCGGAAGAACTAGGGAGGCCTATGCCTCAGATGCAGGATCCATTCTTCTTGGATGCTACACCAATTGCAGGAGATGAACCCGAAACCCTACTGACCAGAAAGGAACCTCATCGAGAGGAAGAGCCCAGAATGGAAGCCCAGACTCAGGAACTACCCCGGAAAGACTCCAAGAAGGTTGCTAAGGGACAAGTAGATGAGAAAAAAGGGGAGAAACCATTCCCATTCCGATTTGTTACAAAGAGGAAGAAAGAGAACCCGGTTGACTATTTGTCGATTTTTGGGAAGTTGGATGTCACCATACCATTTCTCCAAGCCGTTAAACTACCCCCCCCTTGGGAAATTCATAAAGGACTTCATAGCCGGGAGAGCCCAGAAAGATGGCAAGATTATGGTGGAAGGGATAGCGTCAGCAATAGTGCAAGAGACGTTACCACCCAAGAGAGCCGACCCAGGTATGTTTACCTTACCAATAACTGTTGGAGATGTGAAGGTCGAACATGCAATGTGTGATTTGGGGGCATCTATAAATGTCATGCCATTGTCTATCTATAACCGGTTGAAGGGAGTGAGGCTGTCAAGTACTAGAGTATTGATCCAACTGGCTGATAGGTCATGCATAAGTCCGGAGGGAGTTTTAGAGGATGTATTAGTTAGAGTGCATGATTTTACATACCCTGCTGATTTTTATGTGATCAAAATGAGTGAGCATGAAGCGAGGGAGTCTAGTGGAGTCTTGTTAGGAAGACCATTTTTGAGAACGGCCAAGACGATCGTGGATATGGCTGAGGGGACAATTTGCATTGATTTCCATGGAGAGAAATTTACTTTTGATATCAATGATGCCATGAAGAAACCTATTGATTCTGAAAATCTATGCTATGTTGATGTGATTGACCCTTTAGTCCAAGATTTTCTTGAGACCGAACTATTGCAGGAGAGACTCCAGGCTTTAGATGTATATGAACAGGCTGACGTAGAAGTTGCTGCATGGTGTGATCTGATCAGTAGCCAGGGGTTGACCGATGAAGAAATTGAAGGAGCAATCAAGGATTTTTGTCAAAAGTCGGAGTTCATAGGAGCCGCAGGGGCTCAGCTACCAGTCAGTATAGAAGAACCATCAGAAGGAGATTTAGAAAAAGGGAAAGAGTCCGAGAAAAACCCCCTAACCGAAGACACACTTCCACCCCAAGTTGAGCTGAAGAAGTTACCCTCGAATTTGAAGTATGCCTTCCTCGGAGGTGAGGACTCCTATCCAGTGATCATCAGCAGCAGCCTTACGAAGGAACAAGAAGCTAGGCTACTGACCGTGCTGAGCAAGAACAAGAAGGCGATTGGATGGAGTCTTACAGATTTAGTTGGAATTAGCCCCGACGTCTGCATGCACCATATTAGGCTGGAAGATGGAGCAAGGGCACATCGAGATGCCCAAAGGAAAGTAAACATGCGAGAGGAAATATTGAAGGAAATCTTGAAGTTGTTGTCGCTAGGGATTATCTATTCAGTGCCAGACAGTGAGTGGGTCAGCCCAATCCACATGGTTCCAAAGAAGTCGGGAATCCAAGTCGTCCAAAATGAGAGGAATGAGCTGATTCCAACGAGGCTAGTCACGGGTTGGCGAATGTGCATCGATTACCGCAAGCTGAACAATGCAACAAGGAAGGATCACTTCCCTCTGCCTTTTATCGACCAGATGTTGGAGCGACTCGCTGGGAAGAAGTACTTTTGCTTCTTGGATGGGTACAGCGGATATTTCCAAATCTACGTGGATCCTGAAGACCAGGATAAGACCACCTTCACTTGCCCATTTGAAACTTATGCATACCGGCGCATGCCTTTCGGCCTATGCAACGCTCCAGGTACGTTTCAACGCTGCATGATGAGCATATTTTCTGATTTGATTGAGGATTGCATAGAGATATTCATGGATGACTTTACGGTCTACGGAGACTCGTTCGATTCTTGCCTTCATCATTTGGATATAGTTCTTGAGAGATGTCAAGCGAAGAGTTTGGTTTTGAACTTTGAGAAGTGCCATTTTATGGTCACCGAAGGGATTGTTCTGGGACACGTGGTCTCGGAAAGGGGAATCCAGGTAGATCGAGCAAAGGTGGACGTTATATCTAAATTACCGTTTCCTACTGATCAGAAGGGGATTAGGGGTTTTCTGGGGCATGCCGGATTTTATCGACGATTTATTAAGGATTTCTCCAAAATCGCCCAACCCCTTACCAGGCTACTTCAAAATGACGTGGAGTTCGTTTTTGATGAGCAATGCAAGGCTGCTTTCAATCTTCTCAAGGAAAAGCTGATATCCGCACCTATCATACGGGCTCCTGACTGGGACCATCCTTTCGAAGTAATGTGCGACGCCAGCGACTTTGCGGTAGGGGCCGTGCTGGGTCAGAAGATCGAAGGGAAGAGGTACGTAATTTTTTATGCGTCCAAGACTTTGAATCAAGCCCAGCGGAATTACGATACCACTGAAAAAGAGATGCTGGCAGTGGTGTATTCTTTCGAGAAGTTCCGGCCGTATTTGTTGGGATCCAAGGTCATAGTATATACTGACCATGCAGCCATTAAGTATCTGATTGCCAAGAAGGAATCCAAACCACGCTTGATCCGATGGGTACTCTTGTTACAAGAATTTGATTGGGAGGTGGAAGATAAGAGAGGAGTCGAGAACAAGGTGGCAGACCATTTGAGCAGAATAATGCAAGATGGAAACAGTGACGGAGTGCATGATAAGTTTCCAGAGGAACATTTATTTGAGGTGATTTTGTGCCCAGGAAAATTGATTGGGAAGTAGTGTACAAACTTACTGGTCAGAATGATACAGCAAAAGGAAAGGAGAAGGTAGGGCAGGAGCCATGGTATGCGGACCTGGCTAACTACCTAGTAACTGGAGAACTTCCAGAAGCACCAAGTGTTACCAAGGCACAAAGAATGAAGATCAAGAGTGAAGCAAATACTACTTTTGGGACGACCCCTACCTATGGAGGGTAGGATCCGATCAAGTGATAAGAAGGTGCATTCCTGACTGGGAGCAGCGGGATGTTCTAACCCACTGCCATTCGTTAGCATGCGGAGGACATTTCGGATCCAAGAAGACGGCAAGGAAGATTATGGATAGCGGCTTTTATTGGCCAACACTCAACAAAGATGCGTACGAGTTCTGCAAAAGTTGCGAGCGTTGCCAACTGACCGGTGGAATATCTGCCCGGGACGAAATGCCGCAGGTTCCTATAATAGTTTGCGAGCTATTCGACATATGGGGAATGGATTTCATGGGGCCTTTTCCTTCGTCCTATGCCAATCTGTATATCCTAGTCGCGGTAGATTACGTCTCCAAATGGGTAGAAGCCAAGGCCACAAGTACGTGTGAAGCAAAGGAGGTGGCCAAGTTCTTAAAGAGTCATATCTTCAGCCGGTTCGGAGTTCCAAGGGCGATCATATCAGATCAAGGTACACACTTCTGTAATCGCACAATTGAAGCCTTAATGAAGAAATACGGTGTGCACCATAGACTTTCCAGCCCGTACCATCCGCAAGCCAATGGTCAAGCGGAGATCTCTAACCGTGAGATAAAGAAGATTTTGGAGAAGACTGTGAACACTTCGAGGAAAGACTGGAGTGTAAGGTTAGAGGATGCTCTCTGGGCGTATCGAACAGCCTACAAGACTCCCATAGGCATGTCCCCTTACCGGATTGTCTTTGGAAAGATGTGCCATTTACCAGTTGGAATCGAGCATCGAGCATACTGGGCAGTACAGAAAGTGAATATGGATGCTACAGCCTGTGAAGAGGAAAGGAAGCTGCAACTGCAGGAGCTTGAGGAACTTAGATTGGAGTCATTCGACTCCGCCATGTGGTACAAAGAACGAACTAAATTTTGGCATGACCGAAATCTGAGGACGAAGGAGCTCCATGTTGGCCAGAAAGTACTACTCTTCCAGTCAAGATTGAAGCTTATGCCAGGGAAACTCAAGTCCAAATGGACAGGACCTTACATCATAACTGCACTCTGATCCAACGGGGCAGTAGAAATTTCAGGGAGTTTTCCTAACTCGGAACCTTTCATAGTAAATGGACATAGGTTGAAAATATTCAGGGAGAATAGCGAAGTGGGTGTAGTGGATGAAATTCCACTGCAAACACTTACATCGGTTTCATACTGATCAGTAAGATGGGAATTTGGAATTCCACATGGCTAGTTCCTTTTTGATAATTTTCTGCGTATACTGGCCAGGTAGGATTCCAAATTACCCAAGAAAGGTGTAAATATTGTAAATACGTAATTAGTCTTTGCATGTCAGATAATTCCTAAGAAAATCCAAAAAAATATTTTCGGGCCTTAAATTTAATTTGGAGTACACATTGACCAAGAGACTACCTATTTGGTGCTATTTCAATTCTAATTTAAGAGCCCATTTGAATTATTTCCCTTATTAGGTAGGTATCGAGAAAAGACGAAATTTTGAATTAAGACTTATGCAGCTTTTGCAGGGTGGCAGCGGCTGGAGTGGCGTGGAGCAGAGAGAGTAGACGCGATAGCCAATCAGGGGCCAGCATTCCTAACCGCCTTCTGTCCAAGCGTCGCGACCGGCAACTCCCTATAGCCGGTTGCAACCACCTGCAACTGCTATCTCTCGCCTAAATTAAACGACCGTCCCAAACTTTATCCCTCACAAACCCTCATTTTCAAATTCCCTTTCTCAAGAGATATTATCCCATACTCTCTCAAGAAAGCGTAAATCACAAACCCTCATTTTCTTCCATTTTCTCCCAGATATCAAGACCAAATTCCACTGTTTACAAGCCCTAATTTTCAGCCATGGGGAAGAAAGCATTTGCTACCAAAATCAAACCGCCCTCAAAGAAGGTCAGTGAGGAAAGAAACCTCGAAATACCACCACCACTAAACCCACAACGTCCCGCGCCAACACAACAAGCCCCGCCGATGGTCTCTCTGGATGCAATGACTGAGTTTCTCCGATTGCAGGATCCGAATAGGAATTGGGCAGCGGAGTTAGAGTATTTTAACCAAGGTAGAGGGCAAGGGAGCGGAGCCGGAGCAACTCATGCGGCAACCATGCCAGTAACCACTACGCAACCCTTGACCCCTATTTCATCTACATTGCCGATTCCGTCGAGGATTCCCCAGGAAAGCAACCCCTCAACTGAAGCCGAAATGACAGAGACGGAAGAATTTTTTCCGACGACCCAGGAAGCCGAACTTGAGGATCTCGAGGCCATTGCGGCTTATTATGCCTCTGATGAGGAAGAAAGAGCGGAAAGGCTGAGAAGGGAGCAACAAGACCAGGAAGGGGGAGAAGGAATTGAGGAGACGCCAGAAGTGGAAGCGGTTCACCAAGAAGTAATTAGGGAGGAGATCGACCTGAATAAGTCGGCCCAAAAGCGCGGCCTCATGACGGAAACGGAGTTTGAATCAATAGTGGAGGAGGTGAATCGCAGGGAAGATACTGCTCTAATGGCTGAGGGTCTAGACCTCGCATCGAGGGCAGTAGGAGAGGATGAACAAGCTTTTACAGAACCCATACCGAGGGATAAGGCATCCCAGTCAGTAGGGGAAGAGGAGAGGGAAGAACAGAGTGAAGAAAAAGGGGCAGAGCCAGTTGATACCCAAGTGGAAGCAGGGGATGATCGAATGCAAGTAGAGGAGGGGAGACCAACCGTAGACACTCAAGTGCCGGAAACTGTGGCGCCTCCCGTCTTAAAACCCCACCCAGTGAAGCGGCAATTGGTCCTGAAGACGCGGGTATCTCAGCGATGCCTGGGCAAAAGAGCAGCCAGCAAGGCCAAGACAAACACGGCTGGGAACCCAGTAGAGATCGAGAGCGAGGAAGAACAAGCCACTCCAACGAAGGCAGGGGGTGAACCTGCACAGCCTACTGCTCAGGAGGAAGAAGCACAATATCAGCGAGAAAGAAAAAGGAAAGGAAAAGCCGTTGTGAATAACAAGCCGAGTACCAAAAAACCGCGTACCGTGAACACAAGCATCGTGATCACTGAGGCTGACCAGAGGACCCCATCAAACCGGCAAACACAGAGTGACAGTGAATATGAGATCAGTGAAGAATCTGAATCCGATAGCGATACGACCATGGAAGATGAGGAGTACAAGGAGCAGCAACTCCCTAACGATCATCGGGAACTATTGCATCCACCTGCAGAACCACTCCGATATAAGCGTTGGACGGTGGAGCTCACAGATGACGTGATGGAGGGGATGCAATTTTTTGACTCCAAGGAGCTCCAATCCATCTATCGCACCAAGAACGCAAAAGGCAAGAAGGTTAAGTGTGGAAAGGTAATTCATCTCCCCTCGTTAGATGAATTGAAGGTTCGGGAATCATTTCTCGCCCTTTTCCACGAATTGGGTTTTGAATGGCTGTTAAGGAATGAGAATTTGAATGTTCCGGTCGATTTGGCCAAGGAATTTTTCGCGACCTTTCGATTCAAGGTCACAACGGATTTGGATGTAGAGTGCATCAGTTTCAGAGTATTCGGAGGAGAGATTAGGATGAATTTGATTGAATGGACTGTTCGGCTAGGGATATGCAGTTTGGAGGAGGCCATAGGGCCCGAGTGGAGAGATAGGGAGCGGGGGATTCCCCACAGGCATGTGGACTTTGAGCCCCAGGTAGCTTGGGAAGAGCTTACTCACCCCGGGGCAGGACAGTTTCAGTCCACTATTTCCAGATCTATCCATCTCAACGATCCTAATCTACGCCTGGTTCAACTTTTCTTGGGTTACAACCTTTTAGGACAGTCGAATTCGGCAGTCCGGACATCGATGACGGAATTGTATCTTATGTGGTGTGCCAAGAGAGGTAAGAAGTTGCACTTAGGGTTCTGGACTGCATACACATGTCACCTCATCGCTACCCACCCAGCACGGAATATTTCCCTCTGCCATATATTGGGAATCTTTGTGAGAAACAATGTCACCGTTTCAGAGGACGAAGACTTAACCCCCTTGGCGATGGTGGACGCCCCAGGATTGTTTGATACCCCCCTATTCGTCCGGACGAATGCGGTATACATGAGGCAAGGCGTGCCACACTTCTACGCGATGGGAGAGGAAGCTACACCCACTGCTCGGTTGGCAGCAGCTCATGAAGCACCGGCACACGACCAGAGACAAGAGGGGATGGAAAAAGCTATGGAGAAGATAGCGGAGGGAAGCAGGCAGATAAGGGCAGACATGATCGGATTGGCATCGGACCAGGAACAGCGTCAAGCCAGAATGGAGAAGGAAATGGATGAAGTTAGAGAGGAGAATAAGCAATTGAAAGCAGAGATGGTCAAGCTAGCGGCAGTGATGGAAAGGATGTTGGAGAGATCTGCAGAGCAGGAGACATTGGCTCAAAAGCAAGACGCTATGGAGACGTTAGTGACTACTTTGGGAGAGGAAAATCATCGATTGATCACGGAGATGGGCCGGATGGCATCCGTGATAGATGTGTTGTTGGAAGAAGTGACCAGCCGGAAGAAAGAACAAGCTACAGGAACAAGCGGCCATGCTGACCAGGATGTTGAACCACAAGTCCCAGAGACCGTAGTGAAGGAGCAAGAGGAAGAGAAAGCCGAGGTGCTGGCAACTGCCGAGGAGCCGGCAAAGGATGATGAGCACCAAGCTGGAATGGAGACAGACCAACCGGAGGACCAACCGATAGAACGACCTGCACCACCTGCCCCACGAAGGAGCAGGAGACTCCGATAGACCCCCCCTACTGACCAAGTTAGTTTTTCTTTTTAAGTTTCAGTTTTTCTTTTAACTTTTCGTATTGTTGTTATAAGTTGGTTTTGTTTAGGTAGTATAATTTGTGTTTGTGCGCAAACCCCACTTCAAAACACTTAGCCTATTCCATAGTCTAAGTGTGAGAAGTTAAGGGTTTGTTTCTTTGGAGCATGTTTTCTTTGTTTTGTTTGTTTTGTTTTCTATGTCGCATGCATGTTAGCTCACACTTAGCCCATTGCATGGTCTAAGTGTGAGGAGTTTGTATATATGTGTTTGTGGTTATGTTTTGTTGATCTCTGTATAGGTGATAAAACCTCTCTCACTTAGCCTATTCCATAGTCTAAGTGTGAGAAGTTTTTGTTTTAGTTTTGCTGTTTGTTGTCTGTGTGCCATCGTACTGGCCATTACCTTTTCCACTTCACAGCCTTATCTGAGGGCAGACACTTGTGAAGTGAGAGGGGGGACGCAATGGCCAGTAAGATGTATGTATATATGTGTAGTCTTTGTGTTTGTGCTTTTGTTTTGTTTTGTTAGGTCTAGTTTTATGTTGTTTGTGATTGGGCTTAAAACTCAACCGTCTTGAGCTGAAGGTGAGGGGAATTGAGGGAGATAGGACATGCTGGAAAACCTAAACCATCCCCGTTAGTACCTCCTAGTCAGGATAGATGAGGTGAGTATGAGAGAAAAGCCCATACTTAGAGCCAAACACGAAAGCCCTCTAAAAATGCGAGTTATAAGCCTTAAAGTGGAACCACTTTCCACATATATTGGAAAAAAAAAAAAAAAAAAAAAAGAGAGAGGCTGCCACAATTCGCCTAGGGTGAAGTGATCACGGGTAGCAAATACTGAAGGCAGTAGGAACCCCCCTCATTAAAAAAGAAAAAAAAAAAAAACCACCTTTAGAACCCTTTCTTCTTAACCTTTTATATACCCAGATAAACACCCCAGCCGACTGGGACTGTGTAAGGCATGAAACAATGGAGCTTACTGGCCAGGAAGAAGTGCGGAAAAGCAGAAACCAGCTGGGCGAAAAAGTTAGAAGAAAATCGACCAGGGAGTCATTCCTAGTCCAAAAAAATAGAAGAAGGAATAAGGGTGGCAAAGCCACGAAGGAACGAAAAAAAGAAAAAAAAAGGGAACCGAGAAAATGAAGAAAATGGTCAGAAAGATTTGACCACAAAAAAGAGATGAATGAAGGAATAAGGGTGGCGAAGCCACAAGATGCTACTGACCAGTGGAGATCAAAGCCAGAAGCGCCAACTAAAGAAAGCAACTGATCAGAAGCCTAACATACACAGTTCCCCCGCATAAATAAAAATAGAAATTTTTGAACCTTAGAGCCTTAGGAACATCCACCGAAAACATTACAAGCCAACAGCCCCGTTACAAGCCTATAAGTCCTTTAGTAGCCGCTCGTGGAATCTAAGTCCGAAGCAATTGTGGTGAGCATAATGAGAGAATGCAGTCCTAACATTCCTGGTGAGGTATGAGTGACTGAGCGAACCTAGTGTTGGGCCGAAAGTGTGGGCGATCTTGACAAACAGATATACTAGCTGGAAGAGAAAAGGGGGCTGGCAAAAGTTCAAGGCTGTCTAAGGCCGAATTGCACCTGATCCAGAGGGGAGGGATGGTTGAAAATATAGCCCGATCTATGTGTTTTCAGTCTTTTATGTGTTTATGTTTCTCTGTGTTTGTTTGTGTTTTTCTTTGCGTCATAGTTTAGAGTCTAAGTTAGGTAGAGTCGGTCAGGGGAGTAACCAGGCTAGAATTCGACTTATTCTTTTCTTTGTTTGTTCTTCACGCTTGAGGACAAGCCTGTGGTAAGTGTGAGCAGTTTGATAAGTCGTATTCTAGGCCTTGGTTACGGGTCAGTATGATGTGCTTAATTGATTATATTTGCAAAACAGTTGTTTAAAGTGTGCAGGTTAAGCATTCTAGCCAGTAGGGAAGTTTCAGAATGTTCAGGTGAAGAAGGCGCCAGCATGATCTCATACTGATCAGTATTCGTGCTAAAACGGCTTGAGATTGAGAAGACGGATAGCTGGGACGGATTACCCACAATTAAGGGCAAAGAAGTCAAATTGCAACGAGGATTTACCCTAAAATCAAGGGTAGCCTCCCTATAAAAGGAAGCCAAATTGGAGAGAAAGGGAGAGACGATACAACATTCACTCATTCAACACACCATCTTGAGGTAGAAAGTTTTCTCGGTAGTTTCAATCTTTCAGCCGTGTCCCGCTTCTTGCCTCGCCGTAGCCATGATCACTTGACATTCAGATGTTCCCAGAATTCCAGTCATCGTCCATTCCAGCCAGCAAGATCGTAGTTTAGAGTCTCATCGTCCGGAGTGGCAAAACACTTTTACATTGCTTTCGTAGTTTTAAATTTCTCGCTTTCCTTACGTTGGATCTTGTTTACCTTTGGATATTTTCTGCTTTTGAAATACTTTGTTGAAGATCCGAACGTGTTTATGCTATGAAGTTGATTTCCGTTTCGTTTATTGTGGTGTTTCTTTATTCCCTTGCCTAGTTAGCTTAGATCTAAAGTTTCTCGGTGTTTAAAGTGCTGATTCTCTCAATTCCGTTTACGTAACAAATTTCTTTAGGATAGATAAACAAGTACTGTTTGATCGGAAAGTAGGTCGTTGCATGCAAAGCTTAGTTTTAATTTCTGAATCGTTCTTTCATGTTGACCAGTATGCAGAAGTCCAGTTTCAGTGTTTGATTTCGGATTTGATTTCTTAGTTTTGGATCTGTGTTTGTGAGTTGTTAATCTGAGTTTTTCCGTGTTGAATCTGGAATTGTTATCTGAATTTTGGAAGTGTTTGTTGAAGAAGATGATGTCTATTTCAATTGGAGGGGACCACTTACTTTTCAAGATGCTTTTGCTTTTGTCCTTCACTTTTAGTTAAGCCCTGTCAGCCCAGTCACAAAACTTCCACTACACTCTGAATATTCTGTTTAGCCCGAAATAGAAACCCGAACCTTCCAAATATTTTCTGTTACAAAATTGTCCCCCCATTCCACGTACACAGTTACATTCCAAATGTTTTCCTTACCGTCTGACCAGTAGAACACCTCCTTCAAGTTCCAGCCTAGGTAGAAACTCAACCCAGCGTGGTAGCTAACCAAATCTTCCGATTGTCACCGCGGTAGTTTAAGAACGCACCATCTCTGTGGGATTCGACCCTTACCACCATTATACTGATCAGTAGAAGTGGGTTGAGGAATCTTTGAAACCAAGGTCTAGGTTAGTTAGGATTTCTATCTTGATCAGTAGGATATATCCTAGCTTGAACGACACCTACGCACCTTAGGTCCTTTCAACCCCACTTCCCTATACTAATCCATAGTATTCGGGTTGAGGGATTTAATTTTTGAAGGGGAGTCGAGTGTGTCCAACGACAAAAACACTCTGTGTTCTTTGAGTTCCTGGACCTAGTGATCCAGCGGATTTAAGAAGCGCGGTGTCTTGACCAAGCACTTGCATAGTTTTCCCTGTAAGCACACGAAGACACGATTCGACTTTTCCCAACTTCAAATGGCGTCGTTGCCGGGGATGGAGGGCGTGCTTAGTGTTAATGTTCAGAGTCTGTGGTGTAAATAATTTTTACTTGTTTTCTTTCTCTTTTGTTTGTAGTTTATGAGCAGAGGCTCAGGATCTACCTACCGGAGCAACTCGACTGGGAGGAAACACGGCCAGTTTAATCGGCGGGTTAAGGACACAGCCTCTACTGTGACCACCAGATCAGGGTTCACCACAGAAGATCCGTTTCCGAGTGAATTCACTAGCGACGAATCTTGGACGTCGTCAGGACGTGAAGATCCAGAGTCCCCACCCGAATCAGAAACGGAGTCAGAAACAGGGGAAGCAGAGGAAGTAGTCATGGCACAGGTAGTAGATCCAGATCCAGAGATCGGCTCTCTCACTGCCCACTTAGATGGAGAGCCAGCACAAGCCATAGTGATGAATCCACGCCAGAGAACTATTGAGATCAAGACAAACGTGCTCGGCATCTTGCCAACTTTCTCTGGGCGTAGAAATGAGTGTCCGTATGAGTTCTTAAATGAATTCAGTAAGTTGTCTGGTATTCAGAAGAGGCCGAATGATGCAACAGAGGAATATTATCGCCTACGTGCGATTCCGTTTACCTTGAAGGGGGAAGCTAACACGTGGTTATTAAGGTTGCCCCCGGATTCTATCCGCACATGGAGGGATTTCAAATTGGAGTTCCTAGATTATTTCTTCCCATCCAACAAGACGAATGCACTGAAGAAAGAAATATTAGAGTGTAAGCAGGATTACGACGAATCCTTGAGTCAGTATTGGTCGAGATTTAAGGGGTTGTTGGATGCATGCCCGAACCACCGAATGATAGAGGCAGAGACCTACACTCTGTTTTACGAAGGAGCGACTCCTGAGTCAAAGGACTTAATGAATTCCTCGAGTGGGGGGAATTTCACAAGAAAGAAGGGAAGTGAAGCAAAGGGAAATCCTGGGAAAGTTGATCTACGCTAAGAAGGCGTATGATAACCCTAGGAATGCAGTAAGAAGAGGGTCGGTGCATGCCGTAAGAGAGCGAGAAGATGATAAAGTGGAGGCAAGGATTGATAGGCTCGAGAAGGCTCTTTTGAACGCGATTGAGAAGACGAATCCACTGACTTCACAAGAGAAGGAGAAATCTCCTGGTCCAGGAGATAGTCAAATTCAGCAATATTACGGAACCCAGGAAGGAGAATATCAGGCCCAGGTCAGTGCAATGGGTAGTTGGAATCCCGATGGGAGCTGGAATCCAGGAAGACAGAGAGATGCACCTTGGAGGAATCATCCGAATTTCAGATGGACTGACAATGAGCAGAATCAGCCAGCACCACAACAAAGTCAGTAGTTTGCACCTCAGCCCGAAAGGCAAGGTAACTGGTCAGGAAGGAATCAAGAGGGGCAGGGCAGCTGGATCAATCGGAACCAAGGAGACCACTCAAGCTGGGGGAACAGAAATCAGAATAATCAAGGGAACTCTTATGTGCCACCGCACCAAAGGAATTTTTAGAACAATTACCAGGGCCAAGGAAATCACTACAACAACTCTTCAGACGGTCAAGGGAACGCTCGTCAGAATCAAGCAAGTGGACCGACTCTGAGTATAGGGCCAGGGTCCAGTAAACCACGGAAGTCACCAAAGAGTATCGATGATATGGTGCACGACCTCGTCAGTTCTCAGCAACATATGCAAAGAAACCTGCAATCGAACAATGACGTAGTGCACAAGCTTCAAGATGCTCAACAGGAGCAAAAGGCAGCCATGGATATGCTGGCTAAACAATTGTCCCAGATAGCCACTTCTTTGAGTGATATGAGGGGAAATGAGGGAAAGATTCCCACCTCCGTAAGGCCACCAGATAGGGAAAATATAAGTCAGGTTACCTTGAGATCCGGGAAGGCATATGATGGGCCAGTGGTAAGAACGAAGGAAGCGATAAGCCCCAAGGAAGGTAAAGAAGAGGATACAAATCCTAGATCTAGGGACTCGGAAGGAGAACGTTCCTTGGTCAAGGATGACCTTAAGATGGGAGACTTGGAAAAACCCTTGCCTAAGTCAACTGAACAATTCTTCCTCGATCCAGAGCCAGTGTTTGAGAACGAGGTAGTAAGGGAGGAGACTGGAGAATTCTCAGCCGAAGGCTCTCCAGGAGCAGGAAAACGACTGAAGCCTTTCCCAAGCTGGGGGGAAGCCAAGAAGAAGAAGGAAGAGCCGGTGGATTTCATGGACATTTTTGGGAAACTAGAAATTAATCTACCATTCCTGCAGGCCTTGAAATTGCCGGTGTTTAGCAAGTTCATCAAGGAATTTATAGCTGGAAAGGCAAGACCCAGTGGAAAAATTTTGATAGGCGAGAATGTCTCGGCAGTGATTTAGAAGCGGAGGATGCCTTCGAAATGCAATGATCCAGGTATGTTTACCTTACCCATCTCTATTGGTGATGTGAAGATCGAGCATGCTATGTGTGATTTAGGTCCGTCGATAAATGTGTTACCACTGTCTATATACAAGAAGTTAGTAGGGGTATGCATGGTGGACACGAAAGTTGTGATCCAATTGGCAGACAAGTCATGCATTTGCCCTGAAGGAGTGCTTGAGAATGTGATAGTGAAGGTACATGATTTCTTGTACCCAGCTGATTTCCATGTGATTAGGATGAGTGATAATGAGTCTGCAGAGTCCGGCGGAGTACTTCTAGGGAGACCTTTCCTGCGTACCGCTAAGACTATCATTGATGTTTTTTACGGTACTATCTGCCTTGATTACAATGGGGATAAATATACATTCAGCATAGATGAGGCAATGAAAAGACCTCTTGACGTTGAAAATTTGCATGCTATAGATGTTATTAACCCCTTGGTCCAGGAATATCTTGAGACAGAGTTAATGCAGGAACAGATCGAGAATTCTGAGATGAGTCATACCATTGATAGAGAAGTAGCCAGTTGGTGTCAAGCGATGAACACAAGTGAGTTATCGGATGAAGAACTAGCGGAAGCAATTCTGGAATTCTGTTCAAGTCCGGAGCTAGCTAGGTCAAGG
This sequence comes from Salvia splendens, assembly GCF_004379255.2. Taxonomy (NCBI): domain Eukaryota; kingdom Viridiplantae; phylum Streptophyta; class Magnoliopsida; order Lamiales; family Lamiaceae; genus Salvia; species Salvia splendens. Next base: position 21,922 of record NW_024598714.1, read on the forward strand.
AAGACACCTTATGTGGCGAGCATGGACAGTTCTACTGAGTCTAAGAAGGGAATGACAACAGAACCAAACCCCTTGCCCCAGGAAAAAGATGTCCCCAAGAAAGAATTGAAAACACTTCCACCTGGGCTCAAGTATGCGTATCTGGAGGAGAACGAAAACTTCCCGGTGATTATTAACAGCAGCTTGACCGAGGGACAAGAAGAGGAACTGCTGAATGTAATCAGGAGAAACAAGAAAGCCATTGGGTGGACGCTCTCTGACTTGGTTGGAATCAGTCCAGATATGTGCATGCATCACATTCGTTTAGAAGAAGGAGCAAAGGCCTGTAGGGATCCGCAACGCAAGTTGAATCCGAACATGAGGGAAGAAGTGCTGAAGGAAGTATTGAAGCGCTATCCCTAGGAATCATATATTCCATACCAGACAGTGAATAGGTTAGTCCCGTACATATGGTACCCAAGAAGTCAGGTATACAGGTAGTTAAGAACGATAAAAATGAATTGGTCCCCACTCGACTTGTTACTGGGTGGAGGATGTGTATTGACTACCAGAAGCTGAACGAGGCTACTAAGAAGGATCATTTCCCGTTACCTTTCATTGACCAGATGTTGGAGAGGCTGGCGGGCAAGAAATATTTCTGTTTCCTGGACGGATATAGTGGGTATTTTCAAATCTATGTGAATCCCGAGGATCAAGAGAAGACAACTTTCATGTGTCCCTTTGGAACGTATGCTTATAGGAGGATGGGGTTTGGTCTCTGCAATGCGCCAGGGACTTTTCAGCGGTGTGTGATGAGTATTTTCTCGGATCTCCTAGAGGATTGCATTGAGATTTTTATGGATGACTTCACGGTGTACGGGAATTCATTTGACTCGTGTTTGACAAGTTTGTATATAGTGCTGAGGAGGTGCCAGGAAAAGCATTTGGTTTTGAATTTCGAGAAATGCCACTTTATGGTCCCTGAAGGAATTGTCCTAGGGCATGTGGTATCGGAAAGAGGCATACAGGTAGATCAAGCAAAAATCGATGTCATCTCAAAACTGCCTTACCCGACGAATCAGAAAGAGGTGAGAGGATTCCTAGGGCATGCAGGATTTTATAGGAGGTTTATAAAGGATTTCGCGAGGATTGCTCAACCACTCACTCACTTATTGCATAACGATGTGGAGTTTGTGTTCGATGAGGAGTGCAAAAAGGCTTTTCAGTTGTTGAAAGATAGACTAATATCTGCTCCCATTATTAGAGCGCCCGACTGGAATCTACCCTTTGAAATTATGTGTGACGCAAGCGACTATGCCGTGGGAGCGGTGTTAGGTCAAAGAATTGATGGAAAAAGCTATGTGATCTTTTATGCATCCAAAACACTGAATCAAGCTCAGAAGAATTATGACACCACCGAAAAAGAAATGCTGGCGGTGGTATACTCATTTGAAAAGTTTCGCCCATACTTGCTGGGGTCGAAGGTGATCGTTTTCACGGACCACGCAGCTCTTAAGTACTTGCTGGCCAAGAAGGAGTCTAAACTAAGACTAATCCGTTGGGTATTACTTTTACAAGAATTTGATTTGGAAGTTAAGGACAAGAAAGGAACTGAGAACAAGGTGGCTGACCACCTAAGTCGTATTTTTCAAGGGGAGACCGAGGAAGCAATCCCAGATGCATTCCCCGAGGAACATTTGTACTATCTGGAAGAATTTCCTAGACCCATCAATTGGGAAAAGCTCATGGCATTAGTAGGTCCAGGGGATGCCGAGAAAGGGAAATGTCAGACAAATGATGAGCCATGGTTCGCGGACCTGGCAAATTACTTAGTCACTGGAGAGGTGCCCAGTTCCCAAGTAATCTCCCGGGCCCAGAAGATGAAATTGAAGAGCGAGGCCAAGTACTATTTCTGGAATGACCCGTATTTGTGGCGAATGGGAGCCGACCAAGTAATCCGGAGGTGTATCCCGGAGTGGGAACAGAGGGATGTGCTGAATCATTGCCATGCCCTAGCGTGTGGAGGTCACTTTGGACCTAGGAAGACCGCAAGGAAGGTGTTGGACAGTGGGTTTTACTGGCCTACGTTGAATAAGGATGCTTTTGAATTTTGTCAGAACTGTGTGAGGTGTCAACAGACCGGGGGAATCTCCAGGAGGGACGAAATGCCACAAGTTCCCATAATTGTATGTGAGATCTTCGATGTCTGGGGGATGGACTTCATGGGTCCATTTCCGTCTTCATACGGGAACACCTACATACTTGTGGCAGTGGATTATGTTTCGAAGTGGATAGAGGCAAAAGCAACCACATCGTGTGAAGCTAAAGAGGTAGCAAAGTTCCTTAGAGCTAACATTTTCAACAGGTACGGAGTGCCCAGAGCTATAATATCTGACAATGGGACACATTTCCGCAACCGGACTATTGAAGATCTAATGAGAAAGTACGGAGTTCACCATCGCCTTTCCACACCATACCATCCTCAGTCCAACGGCCAAGCAAAAATATCAAACAGAGAAATCAAAGCGATCCTGGAAAACACGGTGAATCCGTCGAGGAAAGACTGGAGCAAGAGAATTGATGATGCATTATGGGCATACAGAACAGCATATAAAACGCCCATTGGGATGTCTCCCTACAGGTTAGTATTCGGCAAGATGTGTCACCTACTGGTGGAAATTGAGCACAAGGCGTACTGGGCGGTCAAAGAGATTAATATGAATCCACGAGCTTGTGAGGGAGAGAGGAAACTGCAGCTCCAGGAGTTGGAAGAATTGCGACTTGAGTCTTACGAGTCAGCAATGTGGTACAAGGAAAAGACCAAGTTGTGGCATGATAAAAATCTCCGGACCAAGGAACTACAAGTTGGGCAGAAGGTTCTCCTATTCCAGTCCCGACTCAAGTTAATGCCCGGTAAGTTAAAATCCAAATAGATTGGGCCGTACACTGTTGTGAGTTTGCGTGCAAATGGAGCAGTAGAGATCCAGGGAAGTTTTTCAAACTCTACTCCTTTTCTTGTCAATGGTCATAGGGTAAAGGTATTTAGGGATAACTCGGAGATGCATGTAGTGGATTAAATGCCATTACGTGCACTCCCTGAATTCGCCTAATCAGTCTGGGAAGTGAGTGTTCTTAAAAGCTTTCCTAGGTCTAGTATTCAAGGAAGTTTTATCATACCCTGACCCAGAAAATCTTGAGAACACTTGAACATAAATTGTAAATATTTAATCGCTTTCTTTAAATCAAGAAAAAACCAACCAAACTCAGAAAAAAATAATCTTCCAAAAATATTTTCGAAACACCAGACTCCTTAGGAATGTTTTTGATACTGTCATATCCTAGAAACGGGGAGTCTGGCGTTTCAGTTTTTTTATTTAATGTTTTTCCTAAGTATGGTTTCGCAGAAGGAATTTGCTAGGGCAAGGAGTTGAGAAGTAAAATTTTGGAGGGAGTTGGCACCGGTTCGAATTTCAAAGGACACCTCTATGGGGAGGCGTACGGTCGCTAGCGTCATGCCTGCAACCGCCTGCAAACTGTCCTTTCCCATACCTATCGGCTAATAACAGTGTTCTCTTTTTATTTTTCCTTACTCACTCTCTCTCTACATCCAAAATTCCCCATATTTCTCTCTAGGTTTTCTTTCTCTAACCCTAATCAAAGAAATTTCTATCCAAGTTTTTGTCAAAACTTCTACAGAATTCTTCATGAATAACAAGCAGAGTACCGGAAACACTTCAGGATCCGCCGATTCAAGTGCGGCGGCGTTTATGGCGGATATACTACAAAAATTTGGGGGGGCGGACAAGGCAATGGAGGCGTTTTCCATGTTCGCGGCGGTAATGGGGAAATCTATACCAGCCGTCTCGACATCTGCCAGATCACAACCGGAAACTTCAGGGGTTTCAACACCCAAACCGGTGGCTGCCGCAGAACCCACCCCCGCTGTACCAGAAGAAGCCGTCACTGCTCAAGAACCAACAGCCGCAGAAACTCACGAAGAAAAAGCAGATCTGACCGCGGGGTTGGAGTTGTTGGCCATAAGTGAATCCAAGTTAGGTTCTGTCACTGAGGAGGTAAATCCTGTTATTGCCACTGTGATATTTGCTGAGAAGGAAACCCTGAATGCATCTGTGGGTATAGATCTTTCTGCGGCTGTAGGAGTTACAGAGGGGGAAACCCCTGTTTTGGAAGAATTTGCTATGGGGGAAACCCTTGTTGTTGAAAGTAATGTTTCAGAAGTGGTTGGGGGCGTCGAAGCCCAAATTGGTGAGAAAGATGTCAGAGAAGGGGAAACCCCTGAGAAGTCTGAGGGGACAGAAACCCCTGTTTACATTTCGGGGGCAACCCCATTGTTGAACAAGGAGGGAGAGGCCCTCGATGCTGAGAATGCTCAAGAACCCGTCGATGTCGGGTTGAATTTGCTCGTAGACCTGACGGGGGACACCAATTCGCCAGTAAATCTGAGGGAAGAGCGAAGACAGGCTCGTCGGAGTCTGCTTGATAAGATATATGAAACCGTTCCGCAGACAGAAGAAGGATTGCTGATTCTAGAGACTGGGGCTCCTGAGCAGGTAAACTCTCCTAGACCTACTGATGGGGGGAGCGACGAGGAGGAGCGCAGACACGCGGCCGAGAGGAAGAGGAAGGGGAAGCAGATTGCTCCTTCCTCGACCAAGAAAGCAAAAGGGAAGTCCGCTGACCACTCTCCTTCTCCACCCGCTAAAGTACCGTCCGATGCCGAGTCGGAAAACCCTAATGAGTCCAGTGACTCCGAGGAAGAACAAGAAGTGGAGCTCAATTTTGAGCCGAAAGAAATCTGGATCACTAAGGAACTGCTGAACGCGATGGGGAAGTTTGAGGACCCAAAACGCACAGCAATATATGCGGAGAAGAGTGTCGTGGGGAAATATGCCAATTCTGGGAAGATGTACGATTCGGCCGAGCTTAAGGGGATCTCAAGCAATGACGAATTTCGGGGGTATATAGGGGCAATCGGCTTTGACTGGTTGCTAAAGCATAGCACCATTGAGGTTCCGATAGACGTGGCGCGGGAATTTTTCTCGACTTTCCGGTTTAAATCCACCACCGACTTGGATTATGGAATGAGAGGATTGTCGGCCCACCAGAAGATGACGAAGGATTATGGAATGAGAGAATGGTCGGCCCACCAAAGCTCACACCAGGTTTCAAAGCGCAGAGCGCATGGGAGTTCTTGACTCACCCGAGGGTGGGTTAATTTAAAACTAGTTGCTCGAAGGCTCACCATATCGAAGACATGTACGCCACGGGTGTACGTGTCCACTTGGGTTACTGGTTAGCTCAAGCCTGCCACCAAGTAACTGCCAACCCCTCCCGGCATCTATACACATGCCACCTTCTGGGGGCTTATTTGCAGCGCAATGTGCTCATGAAGATCCACAAGGCTTGTCGGGAAGTGAAGATGTGTCTACCCCCCGAGGTTTTCAATATGGAGTACTTCTTCAACAAGGGGCTGCTAATCATGCACAAGAGGGATGTCTGTTTTTACGAAGTTGGTAAGTCGGAGGCCCAGATCAAACAGGAACAAGAGGTGGCGGGAGTGAAGGACGTTACTGACGTGGGTGAAGCCAGGAAGCCAGTCGTGGAAGTGGACGCAATGAGGAAGGAAGTCAGCTGGATGAGATCCGAGATTCAAAAGGTGATGGAAGGGATAGTGGCTCTGCGGGGTAAAGGGAAGGACAGTGGTGAAGCTGAGAGAGCAAGGAAGGAAGTTGCCGGAGTACGAACGGAAATGGAAGGAATGAGAACGGAGGTTCGGAAGGTCAGGGAGGAAATTGTAGCCCTCAAGGGGCGCGTTTCTGATCTGGTGGTAATGTCGTCCCGATGTACTAAGAAGATGACGGAGGGTGTCACGTTAATGATGACAATTATGAAGTGGTTGCGAGAGAAATTCCCGGACGCACCAATGTTACTTCCTGGACCTAGTGGCGGACCCAAGGCGCCAAGTCCAGGAGATCTATCTATCCGGAAGCAGCCACAAGTCACCAAGCCTCTAATCACCCCGTCCTCTACTAGACCCATGACCTTGAAGAAGACCGTACCCGGACAGACAGAAGAGAGGAAAGAGAAGCCGGAGTCGCCGGCAAGAAAGAAAGCTAAGGTGACCCAACAGGCCGTGCCGCCCAAGTCTGGCTCCTGAGGGGGTCAGGCACCGAATTAATCCTCCTAACCCAAGTAACTTTTACTTTTCTTCTTTCATTGCTTTCTGTTTTTGCTTTCTGTTTTAATTTTCTGTGCCAGAATGCTTGTTCTGTACATATGCGTTACTACTTCCCACACTTAGCCCAATTCCTGGTCTAAGTGTAAGAAGGGGTTGAACTGTTTTGCATGTTTGGTTTTAGTTGTTGTGCTTTCTCCCACTTAGCCCGGTGTACGGTCTAAGTGTGAGAAGTTTGTTTGTTTTGGCATGTTGTTTGTCTGTTTTGTGTTCTATTTTATGTGTTTGTACTTCCCTATTTCCCCCCTCCACTAGGATAGCTTGGGGACAAGCTTGAGTGGAGTGGGAGGGGGAGGGAATAGGTGCAGAATGTGAATGTGAGTCTTATAGTTTTTTTTTTTTTAGTTTTGTCTGTGTGTTACGTGCTGCATGAGCTAGTGGATACAATAAGGCAGAAAAATTCCCTTAGTAAGAGCGATTGAAGATAGGATACACGTCAACTTTGATGCTCTTTTCCTTAATAAACTTAAGACGGTTTGGATGAAGTGAGGACGATAGAGGATACCTTAGATAACCTAGCTGTGCAGCCCTACTATAAAGTGAGTTATAAGCCTAAACACTTTGAGCTAACTTGTAACAAATGGGCAACCACTTGATGCTTAGGGAGTAGAGTATAAAGGAGAAAAAATGGGTTATGAAGGAATAAGCTGGACAAAGTCCAGAACTGGTGGTATAAGCTGGACGAAGTCCAGAACTGGTGGTATAAGCTGGACGAAGTCCAGGGGAGGAGAAAAGTAAAAAAAAGTAAAAAAAGGAGGTATAAGCTGGACGAAGTCCATGGGGAAAATAAAAAGAGGAAAAAAAAAGCTTAATTATCTAAGGGCAGGAAGTAAAAATTACCTGACCTAGGAGATATTTGCCTGACCCAGGAAAAAAGAGGAGATGATAAAAAGGAGAAACTTTCATAACTCAACGCATCAGTGGTGTAACTTTAACTCTGGAGCATTTTTTATCCTAACATCCCTGGTGAGGAATGAGTGATCGAGCGAACCTAACCGCTAGGGAATCCATAGGTTTCTTGACAAACTGACGAACCGTTTGGGTTGACGAAGGAAGAAGGAGGATTTGGAGACTGTAGACGATCCGAGAGAACTTAAGCTTGTGGGGACAGTCGCCTAAAAGTTGAAACTAGTGCATGTTTATGTGTTGTGTTTTGTGTTCTTTGTGTGTTATTTTCTTTTCTGAGTCTGTAAGTTTTCTAGGTCTAGGTTTTTGTTTTTGTTAGATCTTGTTTGTAGAGTCATTCTTGGGAACCGTGCATTGAAATTCGCCTTATTTCATTTTCTTGTCTTTCATACTTGAGGACAAGCATGGTTTAAGTGTGAGCAGTTTGATAAGACTAATTTCATGCATAGGTCTAGGGCTTTAATTCGTGAAATTTCTGGGTCTAACACACGTTTTAAGCCAGGTGTGTGAAGATTTTCGCCAGGTCCAGCAAAGGAGGGAGACAGTTGCGTGGACCTAGGAAGAAGGCGAAAGAGTGGACATTATGCGGAAAATTGCTCGACGGAGGAAGCCTCGGAGTTGAAGGGTAGAATAGAGATTTCTACGAAGACTCTAGAAGGTTATGTCCGCGTCTATAAAAGGGAGAAGCATGCACGCTGGATCATCTTCTCGGTTGGAGACCTCGAGAACAGCTTGTAGCTTAGTTCACTTTTTCACACACTTGGGTTCTATCGTGGGGAGATTCAGGGCGTACTTGGGGTTCACCTTTAGCTTTCATACATTTCGATCTGGTCGTAACACCGTCCTTCTTAGGGTGAAGAAACAAGTTATTTTCCGTTTTCGTTTCTGCTGAATTCGCCGAGCTTCGTTGTTCGAAGCTCAGACCTCTTTGTTTTCTGGATATTTCTCTGTTTTTATGCAAGTTTCGTTTTAGCTTATGCCGATTGTGTTGATATTTGTTTGTTGATTATGTTTACTTGAATTCTGAGTTGGATTGTTGGAGTTGGTTGTTTTCGAGGTTGTTTTCTGGATTATTGCAGGTTCGTGGTTGGATCTGGGAGAATGGAGTTTGTTTGTGGATGAATCAGGTTTTTAACTTGTTGATGTTGTAAGGCTGTCTGTGATTGTTGGGATTTGGAGTTGATTTGAGCAGATCTGTGAGAATCAGAGTTATGGAGTTGATTTTGCTGGGTGTTGAGTTCGGATGGCTTGGATCCGTAGTGGATTAAGCATTCGACGTGAATCTGAGCCGTGTTGATTTAATTTTATGCCTAGCCTACGTGTTTTTATTTCATTTCGCCTAGTTTATGTAGATCTGACGTACGTCCGATTCGTAGTAAGTTTCCGGCGTCCCGATTTCTATATTCTGTTTGAATCTAGGATTATGCTCTGTTTTCTTCATTTACGCGTCTGAGTTGGTTAGGAGATTGCATGAGTTTGTTAGTTGCAGTTTTTTATGTACTTACCTTATTTGAATGTCATGGTCCCCACTTTTTAATTCTCTCTGCCTAGTCATATTTAGTCAGTCATTTACACGGTCTAGTGAGTAATTATTTCTTTCGGCGTTGATGTCTGATTTTATAAGTGTTCTGTGTCCTAGGTCTAGCATTTAACTTCCGTGCCTAGGTCTAGTCGTAGTTTAAACCTCAACCCTTTTGCGTGGCAGCAGCCGCTTGTTTCCAGAGTCTCTAAGCACTACTTCACGACTCCATCTTCGTGGGATCGACCCCACTTCCCTATACTAATCCATAGTATTCGGGTTGAGGGATTTAATTTTTGAAGGGGAGTCGAGTGTGTCCAACGACAAAAACACTCTGTGTTCCTTGAGTTCCTGGACCTAGTGATCCAGCGGATTTAAGAAGCGCGGTGTCTTGACCAAGCACTTGCATAGTTTTCCCTGTAAGCACACGAAGACACGATCCGACTTTTCCCCACTTCAGTATAACCCTTTGCCATTATTCTAGCCTTTTGAGATCCATGCTTACACTTGCAGGTCCACTAGCTCCCACTGACTGAAATAGTGTATGGGTAGTATCGCAAGTCTTGCAAACATTCTTGTCTATTTAAGATTGTTATTCAGAATCTATCATCTTATGAAGAATGATTATCTGAATAAGTCATTGCGTCCTTGTAGTTACAGGGATTATGTTCAAGTTGATCTAAGACCGAGTCTTAAGACTCTTTTAGACTCATGAACTTATTATGTTCGCAAAGAACGCTCCCACTACCACACGACTCTTACAATCTTAGGTACAAACGTTGATTTTCTTAGTGCATAAGTTTCTAATGGTATGACTTCTTGGTTAATATGGAAAATAGATATTCTCATTATCTTGAGAATTATCATGTTTGTTAGGCTTGTAGTTCTCCTCATAATCTTCATCAAAGAATCTAGTATTTGTGTAAACAAACACATATCTTGCTATGAAGATTATAGAACTTGTACCTTTTCTATCATTTGGGACAACTTAAAACATACCTCAGTACACAACTCCAATTACTTGGATACCTTTTCCAAAACATGTGTTGGAATAACTCCACACCTTGAGATGTGCTGGACTAAACTTGGCTCTAGTCCACAACTCGTGTGTTGTACAAGGTACTGATGTTATGATAGTTTCTTTAAGGTATAATTCGTTGTTTCCAACGTATATTCCATCAATGATAAGGTGTTATTGGGTAAAACTGTTCACTTATCGAACTTGTCTTCGAGAGACTTCGATATCTTCTTATATGACTATCCCATCCTTTAGAAGAATACTTGGAGTAGTCAACTAGGATTTAACTCCCACTACTGATCTTAACTCATTTGCTCGTCTCCTATGGTGTAAACCATTGAGACTTACTAGTCTTTCTATGTTGCACCTCTATAAGTATTCTGAATCCCTTGAACCACCAAAGGATTCTAACTTATAGTGCATCAACCAGACTTACTTGACCTTTAAGCTATTTAACAAACAAGTTGTTAAAATCTTGATAGTCACTTGAGTTAGACAAAATTAGTTTGAACAATTACTAAGTATTTTCTTGGCCTTATGTTTAAGTACCATAAATACTTTATCATTCATTGTTTAAGAAGTTGAACTGTCGTGTTAAACTCAATCTTTTTGCAATTATATTATTTAGATACTATGATGTATGATTTATTTTTCTATGGTACTATGACAGATATTCGATCCACATTTCTCAATAATGCAAGCATTATAAAATGAAATTGAACATCGTAGAATCATAAATGAGTTTAGAAACTGAATATAAATTCATTCTGAACAACACTATACCAATAAAATAAAATCTCTAACATCAAAACAAAACAATAAAGTGAGCATAAATAAATAGCTCCCACGGCAACAACTGCACAACTGGATGTAGATCTCTCCTTTAGAAGTTGCATTGTTATCTAAGCCATTGTCCTTCTATATAAAAGGTCAATCCGACTTACAATGCATCTTCTCTTTGCCTTTTCACCAAATTTTTCTTGCCTTTCTTGCTTTCAGCAGGCATTGATGACAATTCAGCTTATCCTTCTTTCCATTGCTAGTCTTCTGTTTGATTGAACTAAGACATAGGGAATATACAACCTTAATGAATTCGTCAAGCATCATGTTATCTTCCTCCAATAGTAATAAAGTGAATATAATGCCAAAGGTTTCCAACTTTTCAGTAACAACCTTCATATAATCACTTCCTATTACATTTGGCGATGAACTGAGTGTAGAAACTATTTGAGTAATTGAATCAGAAGATTCATCAAAACTTTCTATCTCTTTTGGATGTTCCAATAGAATCTGGACAACGTCCTCTTTGGATATTCCTTTATCATCGGTATAAACCAAGACTTGTCTCACTACTTAAAAGAAAGTAGTTTGACCTTCTTCCTCAAAGAACTTATCGAGTACATGCATAAAATGCATTCTCAAACTTTCTTTGTAGAATTTTGTCGAGGAAATGGAGGACATGAATTAGTGAGTACAAACTTTAAGTTTTTAGCAATGAGAATCTTATCCATTTAATATTTCCAGTCTACATAATTTTGGCCATCGAGTTTGATTTCTATAAGGTTCGCAGACATTATTAAGGATTTGGTTGAGAAGAAATAAAACTATTTATCACATACTATGCTTAATACATAATCACACACAACCACAAAACAATTTATGTATCTCGCAACCGTGAAAACCAAAATAAGTATGCCTCTAGGGAGGTCATACAAATTTGGATTCCAACAATTTCCTGGTCACAATAACGACGGATAGTCCAGAGACCACTAAGGTGGCATGGCCGCCAAATATTGCCTAAGCTTTTACCATAAATATTTGCATCTAGGAATTTCATTTCTGTTTTGATACTCCTTTTAGGGAAGGTCGTACGCCACTAACAAAATTCCATAGCTATCTTATAAATATGTTTAAACACATGAACTTGCAATTTCGTAGGATTATGGCTCCCACTAGGGTGGGTCGCGATAATATTAGAAACATGCTTCCAGTTTAAACAGTTTACCATTAAGAAGTCTAATCTTATGAACTTGCTATTTCGTAGGATTATTGCTCCCACTAAGGTGGGTCGCGATAATATTAGAAACTGCTTCATACATAGACCAATTTATGGAGACCATATACAACGCACTGTTGTAATTATCGCTTAGTCATTTTAAATATGGCTTTTGCATAATTATCACATAAGTAGATAAGGCAGATAATCCACTTAAAACATATTAACACCAAATAAATAGATAAATCTATTAAATTCATGGTGATTAATCACACTGGATAATTATTGAAATTATTTAATAAATCTAGGGAGATTTAATTAAATAATTAATTCATTATCTTATCCAAAATAGGAATTTCGGATTTGATACGATTTATTTGGATAATGACTATCTAAATTAATTTAGGATTTATCTGGATAGAAAGGAAACTATCTAAATCCTCTTAGGATTATTCTAGATTTTATGTGGATAAAATCAAATCCAAAAATTCAAGATAAAACTGACATTGGATTATCATTATCTAAATCTTACCAGGATATTTCAGGATAAAACCAAATTTCTCTAAATCCATAAGACGAAGATAAAATCCAATCATTCTAAGATTTAAACAATCTTAGATTATTTAGAATAAGAAACTAGAATTATCATATCTATTAGGATTCATACTAGATAAAATTAATTTTATCAAAATCCAATTAGATAAGGATTATCTTGTATTATCTTTATCCAAATTTATCTAAGATGTTTTCTCAATAGAAATAAATCTATTTATATCCATAAAATTAGGATAAACTAGAATTAATTTTAATTAATTCTACTAAGATTTAACTAGATAGAACTAAATCTATCTTAAATCCAAATACAATACTGGATTAATAATTATCTAAATCTACTAAGATATATTCTAGATAGATATAAATCTATCAATATCGGTAAGATATAGATAAACTTAATTATCTAAATCTACTAGGATATTTCTAAATAGAATTAATTCTACAAATATTCACAAGATAAAGATAAACATGGATTTTAATTATCCAAATCTACTTAGATACATTCCAGATAGATATACACCTATCAATATCTACCAGATATAGATAAACTAAATTAATATTTATGTTAGTCTATCTAGAATTTATTCACATAGAACTAAATCTACATAAATCCATAAGACAAAATAAAATTAATTATTACCATCCAAATTTATCTAGTATTTATCTAGATAGAATTTAAAATATCTAATCCATAAAATAAGGATACATATCTAATTAATCCATAATTTAGTTAAAAATTAAATTTTAGATAATCCACTTAAGATATATTCAAATATTATTCTAAAATCATATCTTGAATTAAATCCAAAGTTAGTTCCAAGAGTTTAGGAAACCCTAACTAATTTGGAAAGTGATGTCACAGGGCGAAGACCCGCACAAGCGTCGCCGCTGTCATAACAGCCTGCTCTTGCCTCCGTCGACCGTCTTTCGAGTTCGGGAACTTACCACGAAGGGCTCCTGATGGATCCGCGAATTTCTGATGTTAGTAAAAGCTGGTAGAGAATGAAAACTACAACACACAGAATTTACGTGGTTCGATTTACTGAAGTAAATCTACGTCCACGGGAAGAAGGGAGGGCAAGATTGTATTGCTTGATCTGGGATTACAGCTTACAACACAGACTTGCTATATGATTTTATCTCTAGAGAGCTTAACCTTCTTCTATCTGATCTAAGTTCTATTTATATCTTGAACTAAGATCGTGGCTTGCATCACCACCCTAAGTCGTGGATGTCGTGTAGGTCATGGCCTAAGATCGTGGATGTAGCGTAGGTCATGGCCTACGATCGTGGCCTGAGTTGACACCACGTGGTAGTGGGTGTGTTGGACATCCTGTATGGGTCCACTAACTCCTTGTTCGGTCGAATACTGAGACCGAACTGCTTTGGTTGCCGATCTGAGAGTAGAGCTTGATGCCGACCTGAGAGCAGAGCTTGATTGGATGGCTTTTACCGAGCTGTAGGCTGAGGCCGAACTCTTTGGTAATGCCGAACTCATACTCCTGCTTTGGTTGCCGATCTGAGAGTAGAGCTTGATGCCGACCTGAGAGCAGAGCTTGATAGGTTGGCTTTTACCGAGCTGTAGGCTGAGGCCGAACTCTTTGGTAATGCCGAACTCATACTCTTCCTTGGGCTTTGGGCTGATGGGCCGTCATTGCTGTTGGGCTTGTTTAGTACGCACCCCATCACTACCCCCCCCCCGAAAAGCGAAGTGAATCACTTCGGCGAAGCGAGTCACTTCGGCATTCTGGAAAAGGGTACGGGGGAGGCTGAAGTCAGGGGACGTGCCCTGCGCGTGACTGCATTAAATGCGGCATTAAATGCGACAGTAAAATCCGGCCGTCGAATCCTGAAAAGGTGGAATATGAAACGGTGCGATGATTTGAAATCTTTTCCAAATCTGATAAATACCGCCTTTCTTCATCATTTGAACACCTTTGCTATTGGCTTCTTCTGCACTCTCTATCTTTTGCGTGAAAAATTTCCTTCCGCTTTCAAAAATTTCCTCAGGATTTCTTCAAACTTTCAAAGAGTAAGAACCATGTCTGCTTCTTCTTCGTCTGAGTCTGGTAGCGGTAGAAAAGGGGGTAAGGGGTCTTCTAGCCGGAAAGAATCCGGGGAGAAGACCGTAGAGTATTTTCACAGTATCTTGAGTAAGGATACTGTGATATCCCTTTACGAAAAATACTCTTTTCCTGGGGGGAAGGCGGTGGTTCCCGACGATGATCATAGGGCTAACGACCCGCCGGAGGGTTATGCCACCGTTTACGAAGCCTGCTTAGAATGCGGGCTTCGTTTCCCTCTTCCCCCACCTTTTGTAGAGCTTCTTGATTTTTTTCAACTCCCTTTAGGTCAGGTGACTCCGAATTCTTGGAGGCACTTGTCGGCTTTTGCTGCCGAACTCCGTAGGTTAGATAAGGATCTGTCTCTGCGGGCAATCCTTAATTTTTTCCAATTTAAAAGGAAGGGATCTTGGTTTTACTTGATCCCCTTACAGCCTTTTAGGGCATTCTGCAAAACCAAGTGGCCGAAATGGCAAAACCGCTTCTTTTTTTATAATAGGACAGCGGCTCCGGGCTTCCCCTGGAGAGGGCCGAAGTCCGTGATTCCTCATCCTCGGTTAGAACCATTGGCCGAGCTCGATGGCGAGCTCAACAAGATTCCCATAGTTAGGAAACAATACACGGAGTCTGAGCTCGTCAAGGGCGACGTCGTGTTCGACATCTCGTCTTCGGACGAAGAGGCCGAGGGTGAGGATTTCTCTTTACCTTTATGTTCTACTGCTTTAACGAAGAAAACTAACCTTGCTTTCTTGCTTTTTGGCAGTGTACATGCTGAACAAGGCTACCCGAAAATCTTCGGAGTCCAAGGAGCCGGAGAGGCCGAAAACCACCAGCTCGGCGTCTGATGCCGAGAGGACTCCGAAAAGGCAAAAAACCTCTTCGGATCCGAAGAAGCCGGAGTCAACTTCGGCAAAGGGGAGGGGGAAGGCCCAGAAGCCCCCGAGAGCGCCAGAGAAAGACGTGGTCTTGGCGCCTCCTTCGGAACATATCTGTGAGCCGTTTTTATGGCCCACGGACTTCGCCGAGGTGAATTCTCTTCTTGATTTTCTGGCCTTGCTTTTTTCCTGTATTTTTTGTGGTCCCTTTGTTGACTTTTTCCTTTATTCATTTTCAGAGGAACGATATGCTCTCCAAGCTCGTCGCCGTCGAACTCTCCAAAGCGTCCAATGACTATGCTGAGATGCAGAGGAAGTTGGCGGCTGCTTGTCATCGGGCCGAACAGGCTGAGGCTAACTTTGAGAAGGCCAGAGCTGCTAGGATTTCGGCCCAGGATGAAGCTCAGTTTGCCAAAAACCAGCTCGTCATCCAGCGGGAGCAGACGAAACGGAGGGATGCTGCTGCCGTGGTTGCCCAAGGGGAGGCTCTCCGTGTTTATACGGAGAAACTCTTTTTGAGCAGCCAGTTCTCGGCCTTTGTCGGTAGTCTGGTAAGGCTAATTGCCGATAAGGGCGAGCAGGGGGCCGACGTCGTGCTGCCTCTGTACAGCCGAGAGATAGCGGCTCGGCTTCAGAATCTGCCGCTCCTTGAGGAGCTCGCTTCATCTTCGGTCCTGCTTTCTGCAGACCGAGTCCGGAGTTGTCGAGCTGATCGGGACGAGAACCTGGAGGCTATCTTTGTCTCCGTGGGACCCGTTTCACCCGCTTCGACTTACCACGGAGAGGGTGAGGCCGAGCCGCTGGAGCTGGAGGCCGAAGTCGAGCGGGCCGGGCATCCGGAGAAGGAGGCCGATCAGGAGGCGGAGGCGAGGCCGGCAGGATGCGAGGCCGAGGCTGAGGTAGCTCAGGAGAAAGAAGCTGAACCAGACCAAGGAGCCGGAGACGAAGCTGACGGAGTATGATTTCGTCTCCCTTCTCTTAGTCTAGTTTCTTCCTTGTAAAATGGCCTTGAAGCCCTCCTAGTGTAAAAAATTTTCCTTGTGAGTGAAAAATTCTCTACACTTGTCTTCGTATAGCTTTTCGTACTCGCCTTTATTCCTGTTGTATTTTACTATCTGCTCGGTACAGCTGCCGAACTAATATAGCTGCTTTGTACTCAAGGAGATGGAGATACTTTACTGGAAACGGCTGTACTCTTCGGCTTTAGACGAAGCTGAGAAAAGAGCTATAGCCGATCAGACGAAGAATGACGAGCTTCTGGCTCGTTTAGTGAAGCTGGAGGCCGATATCAAAGACTTAGAGTCCGATAAGAAAGATCTGGAGGCCGAGCTGAATACGGCCATTGCTGAGAGGACTGCGTATGAGGATTATATCCGTGAGCGCGGGGGAGTTACCATCTCGGATGTTCAGAGTCGAGTTGACGAACTGTGGGAGGAATATCATGTACTCCGTATGAACAATGTGCTGGAGAGCCCGGCTTGCCAACAAGTTGTGACATCACTGCGGCGTTGGGCTTCTCGGTACAACATTGTTCTTTCTCGGCGCCCCTCCATAGAAAGATTCCTTCGGCATATCGTGCCAACAGATGCTCGCACTCCAGATCAAACCTCTGGTTCCCTTGTTCAAAATCCTACTCCCAGACAACAACGAACTCCGGAACAGCCGGAAACGTCAAGACGAGAACGGGCTCAGGAGCAACCGGAATCGTCAAGACAGGGACGGACTGAAATTCGCCGAGGAGTTGTGACTATGAGCGAGCAAGATCAGCAGATGCTTATTGCAGAGACTCTTCATCGCCGAGGTGTTAGGACTTCTCGGGCTCGGGGAAGAGGCGTTGGGTCGAGGATAGCATCTCGTCGACCTGCTTATTCTTCATCTGCTCGGAACAACCGAACTCGGCTTCCAGAGGATTTTGCAGATAGGTGGCTTAACTTCAGCAACCCTGGACAGTAGAATAGTCCTTTGTAATAGCGTAACGCCATTTTGTAGGGTAGCTAAGTTGTATGCCGAACAAGATTTGAAAAATGAAATTTTTTTTTTCGCTTCTAACACTGTATTTACAGCTTAGCGAAAAAATTTCATCGTACTCGTCCTCGGTCTTATGAAGTAAACTTCTTTGACCGGACTTGGTCCTTGGTCTGATGAAATAAACATCTTTGACCGGACTCGTCTTTGGTCTGATGAAATAAACATCTTTGACCGGACTCGTCTTTGGTCTGATGAAATAAACATCTTTGACCGGACTCGTCTTTGATCTGATGAAATAAACATCTTTGACCGGACTCGTCTTTGGTCTGATGAAATAAACATCTTTGACCGGACTTGGTTTGTGTTCTAATTTGGCGATTTTTGTCGCCGGGATCGAACTTTCCCTTGTCCTAATTCGGCGAGTTTTATCGCGTGGATCGGACTTTCCCTGTTAACCGAAGTGGTCTTATGCAGTAAACCTCTTTGACTAGACATGGTCGTCCCCGGTCTTATGAGGTAAACTTCTTTGACCGAACTTGGTCGTCCTAATTCGGCGAGGTTTATCGCGTGGATCGGACTTTCCCTTATTGCAGTTCGTTTCAGACGAAGTGCTTGTTAAGCTGAATCGCGGTCTTGTATCCTCCTTGGAAGCTTGGACTCACAATCGTTGGCTTATTGCAGTTCGTTTCAGACGGACTGCTTGTTAAGCTGAATTGTGGTCCTATATCCTCCGTAGAAGCTTGGACTCACAATAGTCTTTAATAATCGATCTAAAAAGGAGATCAGTCTTTAAAGAACGATATACCTTGGTACCATTTGTAAGAGACGACAAGCACATAGAGACAAAACACATAGAGAAAAAATGAAAAGGACGAAGGAAAAAAACTTTAAACCCTTTTTTTTAAAAAACGACAAGTAAAAGGTACAAGTAAAAAACAAACAAATAAAAACACATACCCCTATGACCGAACTAGACACGAGACGGACTGACCGGACTTTTGTCTCTTACAAGTGGAACTTCTTGAGGTTGGAGACGTGCCATGTTCGGGGTACTTGTTCTCCTGACATGTGAGTCAATTTATAAGACCCTTTGCCGAGGACTTCTGACACCCGATATGGACCCTCCCATGTGGGTTCGAGTTTGCCCAGCTTTTCTGCTCGGCTTACTTCGTTGTTTCTCAAGACGAGATCTCCCACTTGAAATTGAAGCTTTTTCACCCTTTGGTTATAATACCGGGCTACTTGCTCCTTATACTTGGCTGCTTTTATGCACGCCAATTCTCTTCTTTCTTCGGCGAGATCTAGTTCTGCTCTCAGTCCGTCGTCATTCATTTCTGAGGAGAAATTTAGAGTTCGGGGACTGGGTACGCCGATCTCCACCGGAATTACGGCTTCAGTGCCGTACACCAGGCTATACGGAGTTTCACCGTTGGAGGTTTTGGGTGTAGTTCGGTAGGACCATAGGACTTGAGGGAGATTTTCTACCCATTGTCCTTTGGCTTGTTCTAACCGAGCTTTTAACCCTTTCACCAGAATCCGGTTCGTTACTTCCGTTTGTCCGTTTGCTTGGGGATGGGAGACCGAAGTGAACCGCTGTTGAATGTTCAGCTCTTGGCACCAATTCTTGAACGTCTTGTCGGTGAACTGAGTCCCATTATCCGAGATGAGGATGTGGGGTATGCCAAATCGGCACACTATGTTCTTCCAGACGAAGTCCAATGCCTTTGAGCTCGTTATCGTAGCTAATGGTTCAGCCTCCACCCACTTCGTGAAGTAGTCCACGGCAACGATAAGGAATTTCATTTGCCGAGGAGCTTGAGGAAGTGGTCCCACTATGTCTATGCCCCATTGCATGAAAGGCCAAGGGCTTTGCATAGTGTATAGATCGGTCTGCGGCATCCTTGGGACATTTGCATGAATTTGGCACTTCGTACACTTCTTGACGAGCTGCACTGCCTCTTGTACCATGGTTGGCCAATAATATCCCCATCTCAGAACTTTTTTAGCTAAAGCTCTGGCTCCGATGTGGCTACCGCACGATCCTTCATGAACTTCTCTGAGGATGTAGTCCGTCTCTTCTGGCCCTACGCACCGCAATAACGGCTGGAGGTAAGACTTTCTAAAGAGGACTCCTTCATGAAGTTCGTACCGAAGAGCTCGGCACGTGATCTTCCGAGCTTCTCTCTTATCCTCGGGCAATTGTCCTTGATCCAGATACTGCAAGATCGGCGTCATCCAGTTCGGCGAGCTGGATACTGAATGTACCTCGGCTTCATCAATGCTTCGATGCATTAATTCTTCCGCCTTTGAGCTCGGATCTGAGGCCAATTTACTTAAGGCATCTGCTCGGCTATTTTCCGCTCTGGGAATGCGGATTATCCGAAAATAGGAGAAACTTCGGCTGATGCTTTGCGCTTGTCCAAATACTTCTTCATTCTCTCGTCACGAGCTTCACTTGTACCCAACATGTGATTTACTATGACTTGTGAATCACAATGGACTTTGAGAGATTTGACGAGCAGACTTTGCGCTAACTGGAGTCCGGCCAGGAGGGCTTCGTACTCGGCTTCATTATTAGTAGTGGGGAATAGGAAACGAAGTGAGTAGGTTACCTCGTGTCCGTCGGGAGCGACAAGTAAAATACCAGCTCCACTTCCCATCTTGTTTGAAGCTCCATCTACGAATCCGCTCCAGCAGTCCGGCGGCTCTACTTCGGATTCCAAGGGCTGTGCTAGTTCGGCATTGGCAGAATTCTTCTGTTCGGCAATAACGGGAATTGCTTGATCGAACTTCGCTTCTGCAAGAAAATCCGCCAAGGCTTGTCCCTTGAGGGCTTTCCGAGGTAGATATTCAATTGTGTGCTCTCCAACTCTATAGCCCACTTGGCGATTCTGCCTGATGCTTCTGGTTTGGTCAACACTTGCCGAAGTGGCAGATCAGTTAAGACGCATACCTTGTGAGCATAGAAGTATGGCCGCAGTCTCCTTGCTGCATTTACTAATGCTAGAGCAATCTTTTCCAGAGGTTGATACCTGGTTTCTGGACCTCTTAATGCTCGGCTTGTAAAATAGATGGGAAGCTGCTTTAGGCCTTCTTCTCGTACAAGCACCGCGCTGATGGTTTGATCCGATGCCGCTAAGTATAAGAATATTACTTCGGCTTCGGTTGGAGCAGAGAGAATAGGAAGCTCGGCTAGATAACTTTTGAGCTCGTCAAAGGCCCTTTTCTGCTCGGCTCCCCACTCAAACTTTGGTGCCTTTTTCAACACCTTGAAGAACGGTAGTTGCTTTTCGGCTGCTGGGAAAGGAATCGATTCAGTGCGGCTAGACATCCGGTTAGCCTTTGCACGTCATGTATGGACTTCGGCATTGCCATGTTCTGAACGACTTGAACTTTTGAGGGGTTTGCCTGAGTCCGTCCTTGAAACCCAACAACCCAGAAACTTTCCCGAATCTACCAAAAAGGTACACTTTTGGGGATTAAGTTTGAGGTTGGCTTTCTTGAGCACGTTGAGAGTGGACTTGAGGTTGTGCTCGTACTCCGAAGTGCTTTTGCTTTTGACGACTATATCGTCAACATATACTTCGACCTCCTTTCCAATCAGGTGCCGAAAAAGCTTGTCTACCATCCTTTGATAGTGGCTCCGGCATTCTTTAAACCGAATGGCATCTTTTTATAAGCGAAAATGTCGAAATCAGTAATGAAGGCCGTTTTTGAAGCGTCAATCTCATCCATTAAAACCTGATGGTATCCTTTGTATAGATCAAGAAAACAAAAAATTTCAAAGCCTATCAGAGCTTCTACTTTTTATCTATGTTTGGAAGGGGGATAGCAATCTTTGGGACAGTGCTTATTTAGATCGGTGAATATCTATGCACATCCGCCATCCTCCTTCCTTTTTCTTGATCATGACAGGATTGGCCACCCACGAAGGATACTTCACTTCGAATAACACATCCGCCTTCAATAATTGACGGACTTCGTCATGGATGACTTGACTTCGTTCTGCCGCAAAGAGTCTTTGCTTCTGTTTATCGGCCGGACCGAAGGATCAATATTTTAAACGATGAGTGATTACCTCGGGGGGCACTCCGGTCATGTCCAACGGAGACCATGCAAAGACGTCTTTGTACTCCTTGAGGGAGCTGGATGGTTTTTTCCCGAGAGTAGAGGCGTTCCCGCGAAGCCGATCTTAAAACCGTTCTGGATGGATCGTCTTCGTACAGCTGAACTGTCATCGAATTCGGCTCCGGTATGACTTCGGTCATTGCCTCTGACTCGGCTGCTGTGATTGCTATGCTTGGTGGTGCCGATCTGACTGCTCGGCACTTCTAAGCGCAATTTGGCAGACATTCCTTTGCTCTCTTTTGGTCACCTCGGATGACCGCTATCCCTCCTTTAGTAGGGATCTGATGGTGAGGTGATAAGTGGAGCAAATGGCCCGAACTGTGTTGAGCCAGTCTCTTCCCAGGATGACGTTGTACGGGGACCGAGCTTTCACCACGAAAAACTCAATCATCGTACTGGAGCTAGTAGGCGCTTTCCCCACCGTGATCGGAAGGCTGATAATACCTTCAGGGCGGGTGTCCTCCTGGGCGAAGCTCTTCAGGGGAAGCGGAGCCGGGCTGAGCCGAGCTGGGTCCACTTCTAGTTGTCGAAGCACTCTTTAAAAAGAATGCTGACTGACGCTTCCTGTATCCACAAACACCCTGTGGATCAGTTTGTTTGCCACTCCGGCTTGGATGACAATGGCGTCTTGGTGAGGAGAGATGGCCGGGACGGGATCAGCATCCGAGAACGTAATCACTTCGTCCTGCTCACAGCCTTTTATTGCGTTGGCTCCTCTCGTTTGGAGCCCTGCGCTCTGACTTTACAGGGACGACTTGGTCTTCCCGGCAGGGGGAGAGCGTCAATAGTCAGGATTACTCCATCATATTGCGGCTCGTCATCGTCTTCGGGATCCGGCTGCCTTTTCGGATCCTGAGGAGCGCAGTTCGCACCTCTCTGCTTCTTATTCTTCTTTGACTGCTTGCTTTGGTATTTTTTCAATGTCCCTGCCCTCACAAGAACATCGATACCTGCAGCCAAGTTTCTGCACTCCTCGGTATCGTGACCGTGGTCTTGATGGTAGGAGCAGTAGTTATCCTGGGGTCGGCGCGCGGCTGATTTCGTCATCCGCTTTGGCTTTTCGAACAGGTCAGAGTGCAGTTCGAAAATTTCCGCTCTCGGCTTGTTCAGCGGTACGAACTGAGCGGGCGGCTTCTCGGGATTGAGACGGGGTCCCAATCTGTCTTGCACCGGAGTCCTTTGAATCCTTTCAAAAGGAGTTCGGCGAGGATGTCCCTGATCGCCAAAAGGAGTTCGGCGAGGATGTCCCTGATCGCTATGATCGGGCTTCCTCCTGTCTCCTCGGGACGATGAGCTGTCTAACGACCGTTTGCGACGGTCTGCCTCATCGGCCCGGGAGTACTGGTCCGCAATGTCCCACATTTCCTGAGCTGTCTGCGGACCGCACTCAACGAGCTTCCTGTAGAGAGCTCCGGGCAGGATTCCATTTTGGAATGCCGAGATGACAAGCAGATCGTTGAGATCGTCTACTTGCAGGCATTCCTTGTGGAATCTTGTCATAAAGTCGCTGATTTTTTCGTCGCGACCTTGACGAATGGAAAGCAGCTGAGCCGAAGTGATTCGGGCTTCCGCTTTCTGAAAGAACCTCCTGTGGAAGGCATCCATTAGATCTCGGTAAGATCTGATGCTGCCCTGGGGGAGGCTATCGAACCACCTTCTCGCGTTCCCGATGAGCAGCTCGGGAAACAGCTTGCACATGTGGACCTCGTTGAGACCCTGGTTCGCCATGTTATACTGATAGCGCCCCAAGAAATCGTGAGGGTCCACGAGCCCGTCGTAAGTCATCGACGGAGTTCGGTAGTTCTGTGGTAGGGGAGTTCGGGTGATGTCGTCCGAGAACGGAGTCTTCAGTGCTCCGTACACGGCGAATCCGATATCTCGTCGGTATGGAGGAGATTGAGTTCTCCTGTGATTCCGGTACCGAGGAAGAACAGGAATATGTCGGGGTTGAGGATTCTTCTTCCTGGAAGACACGGCACTACTGCGGTAGTGACTTTCATGTCTGGATGAGGAAGGAGAATCCTCCGTTTTCGTCTTCGGCTCTTGGCTCTTTTGCAGGAAGGCTAAGAACTCATCCTGCTTCTCAGCCAAGAACAGCTTGACAGCCTCATTCAAATCAGGCTGCTGGGAAGACTCAGTGGGACGATTTTTGGAGCGGCCTGTTCCTTCGCCATGAGAACTGGTGGTGGATTTATCCCTAGGCTGTTTTCCAGACCTATGGGATGGATTGGCTTCCTCCTGGTTCTCACGGGCAGGAATACGGGTACTCTGCGATCTGGTATGCATTTTTTGGGTGGAAAAAATGGATCAAAAATTCGCTTTATCACAAATTTTGTTCTCTGTTTCCCACAGACGGCGCCAGTGATGGATCCGCGAATTTCTGATGTTAGTAAATGCTGGTAGAGAATGAAAATACACAAAGAATTTACGTGGTTCGATTTACTGAAGTAAATCTACGTCCACGGGAAGAAGGGAGGGCAAGATTGTATTGCTTGATCTGGGATTTACAGCTTACAAAACACAGACTTGCTATTTGTTTTATCTCTAGAGAGCTTAACCTTCTTCTATCTGATCTAAGTTCTATTTATATCTTGAACTAAGATCGTGGCTTGCATCACCACCCTAAGTCGTGGATGTCGTGTAGGTCATGGCCTAAGATCGTGGATGTAGCGTAGGTCATGGCCTACGATCGTGGCCTGAGTTGACACCACGTGGTAGTGGGTGTGTTGGACATCCTGTATGGGTCCACTAACTCCTTGTTCGGTCGAATACTGAGACCGAACTGCTTTGGTTGCCGATCTGAGAGTAGAGCTTGATGCCGACCTGAGAGCAGAGCTTGATTGGTTGGCTTTTACCGAGCTGTAGGCTGAGGCCGAACTCTTTGGTAATGCCGAACTCATACTCCTGCTTTGGTTGCCGATCTGAGAGTAGAGCTTGATGCCGACCTGAGAGCAGAGCTTGATAGGTTGGCTTTTACCGAGCTGTAGGCTGAGGCCGAACTCTTTGGTAATGCCGAACTCATACTCTTCCTTGGGCTTTTGGGCTGATGGGCCGTCATTGCTGTTGGGCTTGTTTAGTACGCACCCCATCA